>NC_061831.1:30654130-30656630 GCF_019202785.1 Penaeus chinensis
AACTGAAGCAAAAAGTGGCCAAAAGTGATTCAGATATAAATGCAAGAATCTTAGAGAGAACAAGGAGCTTGGAAAAGGTTATGAAGACAGGGATTTCAGACAATGTATAAAAGGCATAAAGTCTAATGAAATAATTATACCCAGACCATGATTAGATTTGAAAAGCATATAATCAATCATTGTACATATCAACCAAAGAGTTTCCTTAACTACATAAATAGTAAGACTAAAAGAAGAGATCCTATTCGTGACATCAAAGACAATAACATCGTTTATACTGAGGAGGAGGAAATGTGTGATATCTTTAATGAGAAATTTAGTCAGTCTTCGTTCAGGACCCGTACTTTAAAATGACAAGTAACCATGCAAAGGCAAATAAGAATATCGGAAATATCACACTCAAAAAGACTTACTTAAAGGGACCAGATGCGATATTTAACTGGGTTCCTTAGGAATGTGCTGAAGAATTATGTACTTCCTTATTGCTCGGTGAGACAAGGAAAACTACCAAAAGCTTGGAAATTTGCCAACTTTACACCTTTATATAAAAGCGGCGACAAACAAAACCCTCTAAATTTTAGACTAGCTTCCTTAATCAGTGTAGCATGGAAACTGTTAGAATGATAATTAGGAAACAGTTGGTTGAGATACTTGTAAAACACGGTATGATAACAAATAAGCAATTTGGTTTTAGGGAAGGAAAGTCCCGTGTAGCAAATCTCCTCTGTTTTATGAAACTCAGAAATATTACGTGAAAGAAACGGCTGGGTGAATTGTGTATACTTGGACTTTATGCATGTATTTAATGTTTAATAGAAGACTATCATAGATACTAGAACACTTAGGCGGAGTGAAAGGCAAACGCTTCTAACTGATGAAATTAGAGGGAAGCACTCTATATGGCGATGAGTAACTAGTGGAATACCTCAAGGATCGGTCTTGGTGCCGATTATGTGTACTATCTATATCAATGGTTTAGGTTCTAAGATAAGTCAGGTAGTTATTTGAACAGATTTGCACACAACGTGAAAAAGATAGACCACGTCACATGCTACTGCTTCCAAAGTGACTTATTCATGTGCAGTTGTACTAGGAAAATGGAATATAACACCCATAAATACCATGTAGTCAGGATCGGAGAAAGTAAAAATCGTCCACTATACCAATACAAATACAAATTAGGAGTATTAAACCCAACATATAGGAAAAAAGACCATAGAATAACCATAAACAGAAACCTAAGCCCAAATGATCAACTACACAAAAAGGTCCATAATATACTAGGGCTGATTGTCAACATGAAGAGGGTATTTGTGTATGTGCACGAAGATTTAGTAAAGATCATTATAGCCATCATAATACCTAGTCTAGAGTACGATGCAATGGTATGGAGTCCACACTTAAAAGAGTTCAAAGAGCAGCTACAAGATGGTCACTTACTCTAAGAGATATGAGCTACGAAAGTATACTATAGAAATTTGAACTTACTGCTTTGGAAAAGAGAAGGAAATGGGGGGACGTAATTATGTTAATCAAGTATGTTACAGGAAGAGACAAAGATGACTTAATAATTTTGATTGATTATTTAAGATTATCTACTGCGTCAACAGCTAAGGTCATTAGCGGCGAACACCTTGTTAGATTAAAATGTTTAAATATTTAACATATTAAAAATTTATGAAAAAATGTCTTTTAAATAACAATTAATATTATATTTAAAATGCAAAGCATAATCACTATTCTCTGAATGTATCAAATTATTTTATAAACATTATGCACATTTAAATTTTATTGAAAATATTAGTCTCCTTTAGGAAACTAATAAGACCTATATCACAATTCTCCCCCAATACATTTTTCAGTGTATATGGGAGAGACAAGTACATACATCTTTGGTCTCAGAATTGTACATCTTTCCACTACATGTGCGACCGTTGAGGACTCTCATCATCCCTCACAGCGTGCTTCACTTTCAGCCATCATCAGCCCATGAATCAGTCTTGTGTGCCCAATTCTTAGTATTGTTAATACAACATCTACCTGTCGGTTGGGATGGATGCTGGTCACCCAACAGCCAAGGTCGTCTCTAATGTCTCGCAGCTTGTTTCTAGAGGTATGCCTCCATTGTTCCCTTCCTTATCACGAAGACAACTCCTGATGCTGAGTTTCAAGTCAGTGTGTGGGAGAGGAAAACAATCATCACAGGGAGCTGCCTTGGCCTTCCCATTAACTCGCTCGTTCCCACTGATACCAACATGTTATCTTTTTAAGAGCTGACATCAGTGCAATCTAATCTTGAATCTCCCTCACCACAGGATGTGATGAGTTTAAGCTCTTGATTGCTTGCAAGACACTACGAGAGTCACAATATATTAAAATAGAATAGTTTGTAAGATCTCTAGTAATCTTGACTGCCGCAAGGATGGCATGTAACGCAGTGGAGATTGAGGCTGATAGAGAAAGATCTGCTCACTTCTGCAAAGCTCACCTACCATTTTCA
>NC_061831.1:30694130-30709130 GCF_019202785.1 Penaeus chinensis
GTAATTTCCATGTAAAAGACGACACTGCATATCTACAGTTCATCCAGATACATATTTATTATGAATTACTTATTATTGTGCATTCTGGGAAAGGATGCAGGATTATTTTTTTCATTACAGGATCAACTTTTTTTCTTCTTTCAACATTTTGTTTTCCGAAGCAAATCCTGCGCAATGTTCTTTGCACAGAAATTATTCTGAATTGGTATATGAAATCACGCACTAATATCATGATATGAATATGATGTTATCACTCCACAAATCACAAAGATATTATCGATAATGAGAATATGATGATGATGATGATAATAATAATAATAATAATAATAATAATAATAATAATAATAATAATAATAATAATAATAATAATGATAATAATAATAATAATAATAATAATAATAATAATAATAGTAATAATAATAATAACAATAATAACAACAACAGCAACACTCCATGGGTATTGTTGTTGAGGCCCCGCCTCCTTCGGCCTCCACCTTCGTTTGCAGATCTGGGCAGCGAAGGCTGATCCTGAAGGGCACTCCCTCATAAGGCCTCTGTCCGTCTGTTTATCTGCCTTCCTTGTGGACTCAACAGCATCAGAAACATTGATGAGAATAATAAAAATAAAAATAATGGCACTAAAAATAATAATAATAATAATAATAATAATAATAATAATAACAATAATAAACGATAATAATAGTAGAAGTAATAATAATAACAATAAATTATAAAAATAAATAGATAATAATATTGAAAATAAAAAATAGTATTAATAAAGATACTAATATTGGTACTTATGATAATAGCAATGACGATTGTCATAAAATGGTAATGATAATGATGATGATGATGATGATGATGATGATGATGATGATGATGATGATGATGACAATAACAATAACAATAACAATAACAACAACAATAATAATGATAATAATAATGATTATGATAACACAGTAATGGTATTAATAGTAACAATAATCATGATATCAACAGTAATAACAATGAGAACAATAATGATAATAATAATAGTAATAACAGTAATGAAAGCAGTATAAGTGTTCCTGATTAACATAAAATACAAAAGATAATTAATGTACCGCTATATTTATGAATCATCACTGATCATTAATTTAATTATCAGATGCAGTGGTCCAAATGGTTAAACTTACGCTTTTTCCTAAACCATTTACATTTTCTAACTCAATACATTTGGTGAGACTGCATGCCATTTATTCAATGTATCTGCCTTGTAAACCATCTCTTTTGAAATGAAACTGGAAACTTTGTCCATGTTTAAATTGCATTTATTCATAGCCTAATCAAAGTTTAGATACTAATTTCATTTTTACGTCAGAATGCGCAACTTCCCAACATAATCGATTACTTCCTATCTGAAGCTTTAAGGAACACCTGCTGTGCTGCAAACGATTGGAATAAAGTGAATATGTGTAATACAAGGAAACACACTTGTATATAATAAGATATGCATACATATGTAAATATATACATATGTAGATTATATATATGTATATATACAGGTATGTATATATATATGCATATGTACATACACGTGTGTGTGTGTGTGTGTGTGTATGTGTGTGTGTGTGTGTGTGTGTGTGTGTGTGTGTGTGTGTGTGTATTTAGGTATATACATGTGTGTACGTATATATATATATATATATATATATATATATATATATATATACATATATATATATATACATATATATATATATATATATACATATATATATATATATATATATATATATATATATATATATATATAATCACACAATAACACACACACACACACACACACACACACATAACTTTGATTAGGCTATGAATAAATGCACTATCTGTCTAAATATATACATATATAATATATATATATATATATATATATATATATACATATATATATATATATATATATATATATATATATATATATATATATATAATCATAATCGGCCTGAACCAATCCACTGCAGGACGTAGGCCTCTCCCTTTCTTTTCCAACTTTGGTATCTATAGCCCAGTCTGTTCTTTCTTTGTCCATTTGTCGTCCTGTCTCTAATATATATAACCTACCCATTGCCATTTTTTTTCTTAATGATTGATTTACTGATTATTTAAAGATATCTGCCGCGTCAACAGAGGCGAACACCTTGTTAGACTGAAATGTTAAAATATTTAAAACGTTAAACTCTATCAATAAATATTATATTAGAAATCAAAGTATAAATATTATGCTCTAAATGTATATAATTATTACATAAACACTAAGCATAATATAATGTCATTGAAAATATTAGTCTCCCTAAGGAAACTAATAAGACCTATGTCACAATCCTCCCCCAATACATTTTCAGTGTATATGGGGGAGACAAATACATACGTCTGAGAATGTTGCACACTTTCCACTATATGTGCGACCGTTAATAGCTCGGCATCCCTCACAAAGTCCTTTACTTTTAGCCATCATCGGCCCATGAGTCAGTCTTGTGTGCCCGATTCTCAGCTTTGTTAATAGAACTTCTACCTGTCGGTTGGGATTGATGCTGGTCACCCAACTGCCAAGGTCATCTCTAATCTCTCGCAGTTTGTTTCTAGAGGTATGCCTCCATTGTTCCCTCCATACATCACGAAGGCAACTCCTGATGCTGGGTTTCAAGTCAGTACGTGGGAGGTGAAACTAAGCATCACAGAGCTGAGTGGCAGCTGCCTTGGCCTTCTGATCAGCTCGCTCCAACACAGAGTTATCTTTGTACATCAGTGCAAGCCAATTTTGAACCTCCCTCACCACTGGATGTGATGAATTTATGCTCTTGATTGCTTGCAAGGCACTACGAGGGTCACAATATATAACAATAGAATGGTTCGTAAGTTCTCTAGTCATCTTGACTGCGGCAATGATGGCATGTAACTCTGCAGTGAAGATCGAGGCTACAAGAGAAAGACTACCAAATGCAATCTTCCTTCTGCTCGCTGCTGCAAAGCCCACACCATTTTCACATTTCGAACCATCTGTATATATATTGCATTTGATCCTTGGTACTTAGAAGCGTGTTGAAGAAATCTCTCTCTGACTTCTGTTTCGGATCTCTCCCCTTTCCCGATTCCGACCAAATTCAGCTCGACTTGATTGGTCCAAGGGGGGGGATTGGAGGGATCCGACAGCCAGAACCATTGTGAGCTTTAAATTAAGATCTTCCACAAGATTTCTCATTCTCCTACCATAGGATCGGCTATCCTTAAGGGGGTTGAAAACCAATCCAGATGTAGGAGATCCCGAAATCCTTTGTAGTTTCGTGTAGTATATCAGGTTCATGTAGTCCTGGTGTAATGAAAGAGGTGGTTCTCCACTCTCAGCATACAGATGCTTTTGTAGCTTTCACCTTTAACTGTTTGATATGAGGTATCCATGTAAACCTTGAGTCAAAAATTAGACCCAAGTACTTCATCTCTTGGAGTAAATGCAGTGGGTTTGCTCCTAAATAAAGGGAAGGATAGATCTCTCTTCATCATTTGTGGAAATGCATAGCTATGGTCTTGCTTGGAGAAAATTTGAACCCATGGTATGTTGCCCATTGTACAACCTGATTTATTGCAGTCTGCATGTGTCCTTGCATATTCTGTAACCTTCCTCCTAAGCAGTACAGTGTAAAGTCATCCACATACAGATTACATGAGACAGCACTTAGAACGGCCTTTACAGTGTCATTTATGGCAATGGCAAACAGGGTTACACTTAAGACACTCCATTGTAGGTCCCCTTCCAGCTGATCAGGTAAACTCTAAACTTCCTGTCAGAAGGAAGCTTAATATGGAGGTAGGTAATGTTCCTCTTAAACCAATTTCCTACTGGTTCATGAGTATGACATGCTTCCAAGTAGTATCATAAGACTTTCCAAGGTTAAAGAAGACTGCATGTATAGCAGTTTCCATCCTCACAGTTGTATCTATGGTCGATCTCAATTTTCTTATCCCATATTGATAGGAGGTCAGCACGTTTTCGTTTTCTAGAAGCCATGTCAATCTGTAGTTTACCATTTTCTCCATCAGCTTGCAGATGCAGCTGGTGAAATTATAGCCTCTTTCCATGTGGATGGCACTGTGCCCTCCCTATAGTTGCTGTTGCATATGTCCAACAGAGACTTTTGAGAGCTCTCTGGTAAGTGAGATATCATTTGGTATTGAATATTGTCCCTTTCTGGGGCAGTCTTACGGCAGAGCTGCAAAGCAGAGTCCATCTTGCACAAAATTGGCAAGTTGAATGGAAGTTTTGCTGCATTCCTACTGAAGAACGACACTGTGTCATTCCTGTTCAGCCCAAAGAGTGGAGAATGGGATAGTAAGATGCTCCAGAGGAGATCTCTTCTTTGGATTTAGCTAGTTCATTTGCAACATCTTTTTTGTCTGTGAGGATTATGCCATCTATCTTCAGAGCAGGTGGTGACATGGCTGTGCTCTTTCCAGCAATCTTATGTACCTTGTCCCATACACATGCTAAGGGGGCCCCAGAGTTAATAAAGGATACATACCTCCATGACGTCTGCCAAGCCTCCTTTAGCACTCACCTGGCCTTGGCTCAGATCTTTTAGCATATCGAAGTTATATCGCTGGGGCATCGTTTCAACTGCCTGAATGCAGCTTTTATTGCTCTAACACCTTGGTATTCAGTAGACCACCATGGTCACATGACCAACAGCACTGCACTACTTTTGGGAATACATGCTTCTACTGCAAGGTGAATTTGTGATGTGAAGTGATTAACAGCATCTTAAATACTGCAGTTGATCTAAAAAGATTCCAGTATGCATGGTCAAGTTGCCATCTCTGCACTCCATAAGCTTGGATACCAAACTATTGGAAAGTGGTTGTTTCTGTGTAAGTTTGCCATAACCTGCTAAGTAAAATTCAAATTTGTGGGTGTGTCACTATTCAGTAAAACTGCATCTGCCCTTGAGAACAAAGACTCCAAGGCCCTTCCTCGAGAGTTACACAAAGTGTCCCCCAGAGACCATTGAAATTTCCCAAGAGTATAAATGGATGAGGGAACAACCCAAGTAAATCTTCCAAATCATCTATGTTGAAATTATGTGGAGGAAGGTAGATGGATACAACAGTGTAAGGTTGTGTCTAGCCTATTCTCACAGCCTTCACCTGCAGTGGCGTCTGCAGGTGGATAGCCTGGAAGGGAATATCTTGACGTACCATCACTGTTACTCCTCCATGAGGTCCATTATCAAAGGTTCCATAATGTGCTTGAACTTGGAATCCTCTAAGGGAAATTGGACGATTTTCCCTGATCATAATCTCTTGTAGGCATGCACAAACTGGATAACATGAAGCTATCAGATGTTGCAGTTTTTCCCATTTTGCATGAATTCCCTGACAATTCCATTGGATTAGGGTATCCAGTTCTTCAGGTTGACAAACTACTTCATAAGGTGTTTGGCAGCACCTGTGGTTAAGGCCCGCCCCACACCTTTAGGTTGTCCCTTTCCAGCATCTTGGAAGTACCTTTTGATAGGTTGTTTGCCTGTGGAGCTAATTTCCACAGGCATCCTTTGGACAGGCTCAGGATTTCTTTGCCTGGGCAAAGAAAGGACCTGAACCTTTGGTTCAGGAACATTATTTCTAGCGGTGGAGGCCCCTGTGGATGTGGTGGCAGCTAGGTCTGTCACAGTTGAGATCTCTGGAGTCCTGTCTGATGGCTCCAAAGACCCCACTCTAGGAAGTCTTTAGAACAGGCTCACCATTCCTCTGCCAGGGCAAAGGGTGTACCTGAGCATTCTGCCTAGCAGCAGAGGCCCATGTGAGTGTGGTGGCAGCTGGAGCTGTCACCGATGAGGTCTCTGGAGCTTTGATAAATGGCTCCTAAGACTTTACTTTGGGAGGAGGGGTCTCCTCAATAGACCCCTCACTCCTACTCCGTTTATAGTGGAACAACGTATCAAAGGCCGTTTCAGCATTTGAGGACTGAGGTTCAAAGGTAGTGGCAGTGTGGTGTAAGGAGCATTAGAGTGTAAGGGATGGCGGGAAGGAGGACGGGCTAGAACCGAAGCAAAGGATTTACCTATCTGTGCAAACAGCACACGACCATGTTGCTTTGCCTCTGGATAACTAACTTTCGCCCTGCTCCTTATCACCAATACTTCTTTTTCAAACTCGTACCTTTTACATAGCTTAGAAGAAGCTTCATGATCATCTTTGCAGTGGTAACAGCATATTGGACCTGGACAGTTGTCATCTTGATGACCTGTTGCACCACACTTTACACACACTCTTTTTTGTCCATTTTCCTTGAAACGGCAAGAGTTGGCTCCATGTCTATATCCCTGCCAGTGCAATTACCTCATAGGGTTGGGCACATATGGCTTTACATGGAGGTGGTACCATGCCAACTTAACTGATTCAGGAAGGACTTACGTTTCAAAAGCTAGAAGGAGAGCTGGTGTCTACTGTTCCAGACCATTAACTTTCTTCTTAAAACGTTTTACTGCCACTACATTAAAATTCTTTAGTTCTAAGAGCAATATTGGCGTTCGTCAGAATTACCTTGTTTGCTTAGGCATACAACATCTTGGACTTCAAACTCTCAAGCTTTTAAAAGGGCAACTCGTGTAACACCTAAAACACGGTTTTAATACCATGTGCGCTTAATAAATTTGCGTTGCTCATTACCTCTTTAATTTTACTCCATTATTTTTCCTCTGAAATCATTTATCTTATTTTATATTAATGTCTCTGTAATTCTGCCAGATGAAGGATGGAATTGAGATAACGAATAATCGTAGGCAGTGGATCCCGATTATAATATTATAAATATAAAACACTAACAAAATATGTAAAATACGAACAAGAAATATAAAACACGAACAACAAATATAAAACACAAACAAGAAATATAAAACATCACATTAAAAGTAACAGCAAGAACAAACAAACATAGCAGCAGCGGTCACTCTACGGCACAGTCACTGAGGCACACAGATAAACGTTCAAAAACTCCACAGGTGACCACAGTTGGGTCACGCCAGGACGAAAACTGCATGGATCTAAAATGGAAGAGCTCCGGTCGTCGCCATCTGCTGTCTGTCCTCCTGCGACCCCCCTGCACGGCAACCTCAGCTGGCGCGAACCACCGCGACGACAGGTGGATAGGCAAACAAGCTGGGGGCTGATAGCTGGCTCGTCGCTGATCCACGCAGTTTATTGCAGACGCGTTTCAAGCACGAACTTGTGTCGGTCTATAGTAAGGTCATAGGATACAAGATCCCTACAAGGTCCTCAGCAGCATTAAACAAGTTCCATGTCAGATCAGACGAAGATCCGTACGGGCGTTAATGTCGGCGGCAAACAAGGGAGGAAAATGAGGTGGGTATAAGGGCGAGAATGGCGTGCCACTACAGCAAGGCGGCTCCCGTTAGAGGGTTTTCTTTCTTGATGTTCCTAAGTATATCTTCCACTTTTGTCTGTTCCCTGATCTCTTGGGCTAATTTGCAGCATCAGCCTCTTCATCCCTCTCTAGGTACTTGTTAGTTTTGTCTCCAGTAATTTGGTTGTAATCTATGTTTCTGATCCATAGGTCATAACTAGGAGGACACATTTGTTAAACAATCTCTTTTTAAATATGATGGCAAGGAGCTTCTTAGTATGCTACTGTGTCTGTCGAAGGCACTCCAGCCCAGACTGATGCGTCACTTTATTTCCTCTGTAGGGGTTGTCTGCGTCTCTTTCCCCTAGTTTGCGGGGCCGTAGGAGCCAACGAGACCTAAGCCTCCGGCTTCCTGTTCCGGCACAAAGAAAATGTCATTTGACGTTTGTCTCGTGCAGTATTATAGTTGGTAGCGTCATTTCATGAACAAAGAAAAGATGAGCGAATAATCTTTTGCCCAAAGCACTCACAAGGAATATAGATAATTTAAAACAAAATTGTGTAAAACTGATAAAACGTAAAAGTGAAATCATACGAGTAAATTAAAGTTATTATTAAAATAGAAAGAGTTAAAGTAAATTTTATGAACTATAAAACTTTATCTGATATATTTAGTTGGAAAAAGCAAACAAAAGGCAAAACTCAATACCATTATTATTTAAAAAAGCGAGAACACAATGAAATAAAACCTCCGGTAAAAGTAAACACAAATACACGTAAAAAGGGGCAATCTTAAATAAAACAAATAAAAAACAATACCTGATAAAACTGCAGACTCACTGTAAGATCCATAGTTAAAAGAACAAATAAAAAAAAGCACAAATAAAAATGACAAAGCCTGAACGGCGGTTATCTGAGGGATAGCCGACCGCAGGTAATGAGCCGATGCCTGTGCGCAACTCAAGCAAGGTGGTTGACCCCACCTTATTTATGCAAACAAGGTCGTGCGCCAGGAGATGTTCGCGCAGCTAGACTCATTTCATAGTTAAGTGTCGTCTGCCTTCTCTGAATATTTCTTTGAATACTAAAGTTTTAGTAATGGATTGCCGTATTTTGAAAAAGTAAAGGAGGTTAAATGAAGAAAAATACACATACAATAATATAAACACTAAAAGAAAAGAACAAACATACATAAATTCAAATAAACGATAACAAATATTTCCGTGGGCTAGCTGAGGGGTTTGGCGCCAAATGCCCGTTGTAGATTTTCCCTCGGCCTTGTCTGTCGCCATCTTGGGCGCCATCTTGGTATTCCCGTAGCTATGAGGGCGACCTCCCGACGTCATCCTTCGCAGGCCTCGAGTGGGACATCGGGACGTTGTACCATAAATAGCTTGGGCCAGATATCGTCAGGATACTAAAAATGTCCAGGGCGTCTCCATCCTCCTTCTGCAGCGCCTCCGTCAGGCAATACCTTCTACAGCGCCTCCTGCGGTGCCTCCGTCAGTATCCTCGCGCCCTGGTCCAGACGTACAATATTGATCGCGGGGACTTTTCATGGGGGTTTTGGGTGATACTGAGCGGGTATGGGTCGCCGGAAGAGGCAGTAAGAGCGGCAGCTCACTACACCTCACTAGATGTGTTTGTCTGTACGAGTTGCAGGTATCGTCCTGCCTAACAAATTTTTATGTTGGTATTTTAATGGTTTTCGTTTAGAGTTTGATGGTTGTTGTCTCATATTTATATATATATATATATATATATATATATATATATATATATATATATATATATTCCAATATTTTACAATATACCTCTTCTAGTCCCTGTCTCAGAATAGCGTCTAATACTAGTGGTTTTGTACAGAGTCAAATTTCTTTTCATAATCAGGCGTTTCCTATATTTGTTTATTTTTTCTCTTACTTGGGTGAGTGTGTGGATGTGGTCTGTTGTTGAGAATCTAGTGCGGAAGCCTGCCTGTTCTCTAGACTGGTTAGAATCCAGACTGACATAGATGCAAGTTGTGATGACTTTTGTAAACCGTGTGTAAGGTAGTTTTTTAGATCCTTTCTGTCCCACTTTTTATGAATCAAAATGATTGTTGCATTTTTCCAGGCTTTCGTAGTGTTTCCGTTGAGAAAGCATTTGTTACAAAGATTGGCTAGTTTCACTGTTGCAATTTCTCCTGCATCTTTTATAAGGTCTATACTAATTTCGTCTTCACCTGGTTTTTCCCTCTCATCATGCCTTTAAGTGCTCTTTTTGTTTCTTCTGTCGTGATGTTAGGTACGTCTCTAGTTACCGCGTTCGCTTTTATCCGTGACTTCAATTGAGTTGTATAGATCCCTGTAAGTCTTCCACTATTATGATTTTTGTTATTATATGTCACTTCTCCATCTGGTTTCTTTATTGCGTACATTTGATTTCTCCCTATTCCGAGTCTCCATTTAGCTGTTTTCATGCTGGTACCTGAGATCACTGTTTCATTTATTATTTGAGTACCGAATTTCTGTACATCATCTCTCTTCTAATATACATATTTATTTATTTATTTATATGTACACACATACACTAGTGCCTTGTATGTATATATATGTACATATACCTTATATATAAATAAACATGTATATATACATATATGTAACGCTATACAGAAAACTATCGTTAGTAAATCATTCTAAACATTCTAACACAAACGATACTTTTTGAAATACAGTTGTTAACGCCTTGAAATTGATTTTCCTAATACTTTTGGGTATGAGTAGCATATCACTGTTGGTAAGAAAACCTCAAGGATTTCAGTATATCTGTTGCTAGTAAATCGGCCAGGTCCGACAATCGTCAATTCCGTCACCACTCTCATGCATCCACCCAAACAACCTTACGGTGATTCGGCCACTCCTGCTCGTGATCACATTTTTTATGTCCAAATCTGTTATATGATAACAAAGAATTAGATACACAAATATAATTATAAAAATGTTTTAGCGTTCAATTTTATTGAAATAAACATTTTTCTTCAATATATCGAGTGGAGAGTTGAAAATCGGAGTGTCGTTACCTACCTGGTATTTTGTCGACGCCATACATATCTTGCAGTGTTGGTGCCTTCAGAAGAAAGAGTTTTCTTGTAGCAGATTATTTTTTCCCCAGAAGGCCTGTGGCTTGTCTGCATCCTCCATCCTCCTCTCTATATTTTGTGGCGTCAACTCGGGTTTCTTTGCAGGTGGGCGAGCGTGTAGACCCATTCCTCGGGTAGTCTCTAAGGAACATGAAAGTCCCATGGATATCGTGCCTTGCAAAATGGATCTGCCTCAACCATAGATGCAAGTACCTGGTTGGAAAGTAAAGGAAAAAATGAATTAAATATCGTCTTTCCTACCACTCCTCGCTACATGTGGCAACACCGAGTTCCTATATATTTGGCAACAATGTTATAGTCACCGCTTTGTTCTACGAAGCGAATAATGAAAACTAATTGCTGTTTTCAGATGTAATATAGAGTAATATGCTTATATATTGTAAGTGATTCTTAGCAAAGTAAGGGCCTGACCACATGCCTACCTGGCCCTACCTGTGCTGCAGTAGTACCGTTCTCGTCTATCAATCTTTCAGAACTGCGTCCGCTTCTCACACCGCCAGGGAATGGTAACCTCGGCTATTCCTTGCATACTTGGGGAAGCTTAGAAGCACAATAAATAGACAGCCATAACTTGACTTAAATCACTAGAGTTAGCCACATCAAACTTTAAAATATTATTATTATACACACACACATCAAAGATCCTATAACTAATAGATGTTCAGCTCCGCGGAATGCAGCGTATCCACCATCTCAGTAGTGGACTCGACTGGCCGAACGTATAACTACAAAAATATGTTAAATCTACAGGAAAAAGGTTTTACAAAGTATAAAAATTGCTTCCGACTACAAAATCTTAGGGATCTCTCAATGACTGACAGGAAGTGAATCAAATCTAGTTAATGCTGCGAATGCATATAGTACCTTGTGCAAAAAAATTAAGTCTTCCTTCAAGTAAGTATCTAACATGGATAGGCCCATAATAGTGTCTAATTCATGACATTAGTCTATATAGTGATTCCAAAACTACAATACTATACAACTGACCTGACTATATATTTATGTCTGCCGAGTGCCTTAATAACAGTTGTTATTCTGTATGCTACAATATATTATTGTAAGACACACACAGACAAACAAACAAACTAACTAACAAACAAACACACACATAAGTACACACACAGAAACACACACACACACACACAAACACACACACACAAACACACAAACAAACACACACAAACAAACACACACACACACACACACACACACACACACACACACACAAACACACAAACACACACACAAACACACACAAACACACACACAAACAAACACACACACATGTATATACATACACAACAAATAATAGTTTCTATAATGATTACCTTTGTTTATCATACTATTGTTCGCGGCAATTTGAATTGCATGTATATTGAAAAAATGTAGCAGCAGTCAAGCCATGATCAACGAAGCTTACTTATGTGGTCCTTTATACAGAAAGGGAAGACACGAAGCAGAATATTGAGACTCACTTTCGAATAAATTTACTAGGTGAAGTGAAAGACAACTCAGTTGAACGATAAAAAGGGTTCATTTCTTGACTTCCGTGAGTTACGTAGCAATTACTAATATTCCCCCAGCAGATACATGCTGAAAGGTTAATGCTAATAGAACTCCCTGGTGATTTATTGCCACCGAAAGAACCAGTCCAAGCTTTATTTTGCAAGAATCTTTTAGGTGGTGAGATGATTTGCCAGAGGCCACGGGGAATGCTTAATGCAATCCTTTTATTTGTTTGTTAGTTATTATTATTATCATTAAGAGAACCATTGCCTGTCTAAACTTGTCAATTTTAATGCATACTAGATATATTTTCTGTTTCGAGTGATGTAGAACCTAGAATAAAAAGTAAGCGGCAGCCTGTTTGTGTTCTAATATCAGTTTAGTTTTGAAGTCTATTATAACTTTTACAATACTTTTGTAATAAGAAAGGAAGAGACAGAGGTAAAAAGTAATCGTATGTCTGTCTACATCTCTCCGAGGATCACTCAAGTGTTTTGGCCATATATACTGAATACTGCAAGGACGGTAGGTAATTTCTTATATCTAAGAATAGGTTGACATTCTGTATTGTCCTTTCAGAGTAGGGGCCAAATGACCTTGTTCCGAAAGGTCGGTGCGTTTGTGATTCGCTCCTGTGCATGTATGACAAGGCCAGACCAAAGACCAGGTGCACATCAATAAGTAGTCCTTTTGGAATATACAAAGATATTTATTTTACAGATCCCAGCATGGTGGGAAATTATCAACAAATCGGATATGTTTAGAAATAACTGCAAACAATGTGTAACATCTACAAGTCATGTTAATACATTTAGAGGCTGAGTTGTATACGAATCCCTTATCTAAAAGCCTGGTACATTCAACAACCCTAAACATACCCAGAAAATTTTCTTTTGAAACCTTACGCTTTTTGAGTACCAATTTTGTGTACTAAGAAAAGATTTCTTCATATTAGTTGTGGTAGGTATTCTAAAACTATGAAATCTGTTCTATGCTACATATTCCTATTTCAAAGATTTCAGTTTTGACAGACCATGTAAAGATAATCTGTGGTATAACACAATGGCTGATTTCACAATTCAAGAGGGAGAGATGCAAGGTACCGCCAGTGCCATCCCACCCTCTACCTTGCGACAGCACCTCCATACCGTAAGTTGCACTTTTAAGGCACTCACCTTCTGCTAATACAAGCATCTTTATCAGGACCTCTATGTTCATTTTTAGTTTGTCAAGTTAGGCTGAATATTTTAATTTCTTTACTTTATAAAAATCCTAGTCAAATCTTTCTAATATATCAATCCGTTAGAATAAAAATGTTTTTGTTTTCAGAGTGTATGGATCATGTCAACACGCTTAGTTTCTGAGCTGAGTTGGAGGAAAACTTACCAGCATCTGTACAGCAAAAGGTTGGTGTATTCAGTTTTCCTCTACTAAGGCAGACGTCTGAAACTCTTCATATATTTGACAAACATGTATTGATATTATTCATCATAGGTAAGGATAATAAAACATGATTAATAATTATTCAGTGAATACATGAACTGTTGTTCTTTGTTTGTGTGAAACAGTATCTGGTAAATGCTCAAACCATCAATGTACCTGATATAAGAGCCTATATTAATGTTTTACATGTAATATTTAATGATGTACACCCTTTGATAACAACATATTTTATTCTGATACGACGCATTTACGCTCCAGGAATAACAATGACCGTTTGTTGGTACAAGCAAAGGGTAAACGTACAAGAAGTTAGACTCTCGTCGGTAAACACACGTAGAAATATAATTATTGCTAGACAAGAGTGCTCAATTAAATCTCAATTAAAATGAGATAATGATCAAGAGGGAGATATCATTGGTGTAAAAGATTGTGCACGTTATTCTAAACCAGCTGCTGCATAATCATTTCTTTTTATAATGGAGCTGAAGAAGTGGATGGGAAACATGTTGTCAAAATGAAAATAGAATAAAAAATGCCATGCATTGGCAAAGAAGCCATTCTTAAAGTGACTGTTACAGTGTGCACTGAGAGATGTAATCTATTAGTGAACAGGAAATCGTAAAACATTTAGGTATATTTGTACATAATTCATATTTTAAAACTAGCCAGACAAAAGTATGCTAAATGCATGATGCTTTACATCTCGAACAAAGTTTGCAATAATTCCCAATTATACTAGAGTCAGTAACAAAGTCTAGAACTAATTTAATTTCTCAAGATTCTTGAGAGAAAAAGTTTGTCATAATTACCCCTTAAGTAAAGTGCCATTTTCGAAGAAATGTGTGAATTTGGCTGAACAACCATCAAATAGATCGTTTTTATGTCTTGATGTGATAGTTGGGGAAAATGCTTACATTAATAGGAGGCTTCATAGGTTATGATTGGGTTTTATATTTGGTTTTCTATCTGGTATTTGAAATTTGTAATAAATGCTTATACTATAACTTCATAAGCATGTGATATTATTTGAATAGATAACTTCTTTTGTATATGAAGTGTGGGATATTGTACGCTTATACTGTGGATCCTTGATTATGTGATTTACAAGGACAACATTGAAGCCGGGAATATTTCTCTATGGATCCATTATTATGTGATATTTATATTTTACAAGTGGGGTAATATTTGATTTTATGTTTTATATCCAACAAACTATATTTGATATGCAATTAATGTATGGTGATTTATTTATACTTTGTATTTGTAGTTTATAATTATATGCATAAACAAGGACAACGGTCTTCACAGCCTTTTGATTCTCATAGTGCTACATGTGTGTGTGTGTGTGTGTGTGTGTGTGTGTGTGTGTGTGTGTGTGTGTGTGTGTGTGTGTGTGTGTGTGTGTGTTAGTGAGTGTGTGTGTGTGTGTGTGTGTGTGTGTGTGTGTGTGTGTGTGTGTGTGTGTGTGTTTTTGAGTGTGAGTGAATGTTTAAGTGTGAGTATGTGTGTGTAT
>NC_061831.1:30731630-30734130 GCF_019202785.1 Penaeus chinensis
AGACCGAGACAGAGAGACCGAGGAAGGGAGACCGAGGAAGGGAGACCGAGGAAGGGAGACCGAGACAGAGAGACCGAGACAGAGAGACCGAGGAAGGGAGACCGAGGAAGGGAGACCGAGACAGAGAGACCGAGACAGAGAGACCGAGGAAGGGAGACCGAGGAAGGGAGACCGAGACAGAGAGACCGAGACAGAGAGACCGAGACAGAGAGACCGAGGAAGGGAGATCGACACAGAGAGAACGAGGAAGGGAGACCGAGGCAGGGAGACCGAGACAGAGAGACCGAGGAAGGGAGACCGAGGAAGGGAGACCGAGACAGGGAGACCGAGACAGAGAGACCGAGACAGAGAGACCGAGGAAGGGAGATCGACACAGAGAGAACGAGGAAGGGAGACCGAGGCAGGGAGACCGAAACAGAGAGACCGAGACAGAGAGACCGAGGAAGGGAGATCGATATAGAGAGAACGAGGAAGGAAGCTCGAGACAAGAGGAAGGGAGACCGAGGAAGGGAGACCGAGACAGAGAGACCGAGGAAGGAAGCTCGAGACAAGGAGACTGAGACAGAGAGACCGAGGAAGGGAGACCGAGGAAGAGAGACCGAGGAAGGGAGACCGAGACAGAGAGACCGAGACAGGGGGACTGAGACCGAGAGACCGAGACAGGGAGACCGAGGAAGGAAGACGGAGGCAGGGAGACCGAGGCTAGAGATATGCCGAAGTCTTCTCTGTAATTTCATCCCGGGCATAATCTTAGCGGAAGTCAGCTAATTTATCAGCAACTTTGCTCGCCGCCTTCTGATAAGTTAGCATCAAAAGCTTCATCAACTGAGGCTAATTATTAGAAACTTTTGGGATGATGAAAGACACTTTATTTTCGCTTTTTTACCTTCTCGCGTTTACACACACACCAACAAAGTGTTTGAGAATTCATGAAAGGATCAGTGAATGACATTCCTGAGGGGTTTCAAGGGCGATAGATTATAATATATTTTCTTTATACAATGTCATTAATAAAATTATTATCAATAAATTTACTTTAACGCTCAACGTCCTCATTGTTATTATTTTTTTATTATTATTATTAATATTATTATCATCATTATTATTATTATCATCATTATGATTATTATTATTATTTCTTTCATCATCATTTTTATCATCATCATTATTATTATTATCATTGCCATTATAGTAATAATTATCATTATTATTAGTATTTTCACTGTTATTATCCTTATCATTATCATAATCCTTATTTTTTTTCTTATCATTACTGTTATTATTATTATTTGTATTACTATTATCATTATTATTATTATTATTATTATTGTTTTTATTATTATTATTATTATTATCATTATTATTATCATTATTATTATTATTATCATTATTATTAGTATTTTCACTGTTATTATCCTTATCATTATTATAATCCTTAATATTTGTCTTATCATTACTATTATTATTATCATTATTACTATTATATTATTATTATTATTATTATTATTATTATCATTATTATTATTATTATTATTATTATTATTATTATTATTATTATTATTATTTGTATTATTATTATCATTATAATCATTATCACAATTATTTTTATCATTATCATTATTATCATTATTATTATTATCATTATTATTATTATTATTATTATTATTATTATTATCATTATTATTATTATTATTATTATTATTACTATTACTATTACTATTACTATCATTATCATTATTATTATTATTATTATTATTATTATTATTATTACTATCACTGTTATCAATACTGTTGTTTGAATTTGAAAATTTGTGGAGAAGAAGAATTAGGAGGCAGATGTATGGACTACCATTAAAATCTAAATGAGTGAAGATTTACTTACATGGAAATATAGCAAGGTGGTCAAAAAGGGACACATTTATATATAAATACATAGATAAATGGATATATAATAAGGAAGAGCACTGGTAAACAAGATCTTTAGCTGAAATATATGTATATATATATATATATATATATATATATATATATATATATATTTGTCACTGTAAGGCAAAATCCAGCGACGTTGTCGATGTATTTATCCACTCATAATACAACTCACATAAAAACAACAACTTTGTGGAGAACCTTGGATGTATTCTCTATTTATCTGTCTGTCTGTCTGTATTTCTGTCTATCTGTCTCTCTCTTTCTCTCTCTCTATATATATATCTATCTATCTATCTATATATCTATCTGATAATCTATCTATCAATCTATCTGTCTATCTATCTATCTATCCCTATCTATCTATCTATATATCTATCTGATAATCTATCTATCAATCTATCTGTCTATCTATCTATCTATCCCTTTTGAAACTAGCATTTCTTTGATATTCTTATTTGTATATTTTAGAAAAGATAGCGAGCATAAAACTGCCTACAACTTGCCGGCTGTCACTCTACCTGCGTATTATCTAATGCCTACCTAAAGGTCATATTCCACAACGTTAAAT
>NC_061831.1:30754130-30756630 GCF_019202785.1 Penaeus chinensis
AATAAGCGAACCACAACCGGCTCCTCCCACCACCGACCAGCGCTCGCCAGCTCGTTCCCTCAGGCGTCCAAGTATGTTCTGAGCTCCTTCCCCGTTATTCACCATACAATAAAGTCGGGTCACACCATGTACTGTGAACCGTGAATCTGAACCCGACTAAGTGTACACTATTCAAACACCAGTCCCCTAAAGCTACGTCTTGCAAAGCAAAAACCCTTAGTCGGGTATATATGTGTGTGTATATATATATATATATATATATATATATATATATATATATACACATATATATGTGTGTGTGTGTGTGTGTGTATGTATGTATACCGTGTGTGTGTGTGTGTGTGTATGTATGTATACCGTGTGTGTGTGTGTATGTATGTATACCGTGTGTGTGTGCTTGTGTGTGTGTGGTGTGTGTGTGTGTGTACGTATAATATATATATATATATATATATATATATATATATATATATATATATATATATATATTTATATATATAAAAATATATGTATATAAATATATATAATATTATATATATATATATATATATATATATAATATATATATATATATATATATATATGGGAAAATATGAATATATTTTTAAAAATATATATTTTTAAATATTATATGTATAAAAATGAATAAATAAAAAAATAAATATAAAAAAATATATGTATAAAATATGAAAAAAATTAATATATAAATTTTATATATATTTTAAAAATTTTAAAATATATGAATAAAAAAAATATAATGTAATATATGAATATATATAATATATATATATATATAAAATATATATAATATATAAATATGCATATATATAGATAAACCCCCACACACACACACACATACAAACCCCACACACACACACCCACACACACACACAAACACACACACAAAACACCCACACACACACACACACACATATATATTATATATATATATATATAAATATATATATATATATATTAATGTGGGGTGTGTATGTGTGTGTGTGTGTGGTGGGATAAAAAATATAAATTTTAAAATAATAACATAAAAAACATACATATTAACACACACACACAATTTTAATATATATATATGTTTTATATAAATATTTTGTTTTATATAAATATAATTTTTATAAAATATATAAAAATTTTAAATATATTTTATATATATAAAAATATATAAATAATTTATATATATTATATAATATAAATTTTTATATATAAAATATATAAAAATATTTATATTTTAAAATTAAAATTAAAAAATAATATAATATAAAATTTTATATATTTTGTATTTTATATATATTAAATAAAAAATATATAAAATATATATATTTAAAAATATTAAAATATATATTTAAAAAAATATATATAAATATAATAAAAATAAATATATATTTTATTAAAAATTTTTTTTTTAAAAAAATAAAAAAAATAACTATAAAAATAAAAACAAACAAAATATAAAATATATATTATATATAAATATATGAAATATAAAATATATATAAAAAAATATTTTAAAATATATTAAATATAAGTTTTAAAAAATATAATTAATTTATAAAAAAAATAAATTTTATATAAAACCCAATATATTTTCATATAAAATAAATAAAAATATATATATATAAATAATTAAAAATAAAAATAAAAATATATTGTATATATATATAAATAAAAAATTTTTTTAAAAAATAAAAAAAATAAAAATTTTTTTAAAAAAATTAAAAATACAAACCCCAGCACTAATCTATAAAAATAAAAAAAATATAAAAATAAAAAAAATTTTATATATATATATAAAATAAAAATATATAAATATATTATAAATTAAAAATTTAACATAAAATATAAAATTTTGTAATATATATTTACAAAAAAATATATAAAAAATAAATATAAAAATATATAAAATTAAAAAAATATTTTAATTTAAATAATTTTTTAAAAAATTTATATTTTTTAATTTTTATAAAAAATATTTTAAAATATAAAAAAAAAATATATATAATAATATATTATATATATAAAAAATTATAAAATATTTTAAAAATTTAAAAAAATATATATGTATATATTTTTTACATATATATATATATATATATATATTATATAATATATATATATATATAATAAAAAATATATATATATATATATATATATATATATTTATATATGATATATATATAATATATATACTGCCGGAAATTATAAATAAATATATATAAATATAATATATATATATATATATATATACATATATACATATATAAATATATATTAACATAAACATATATAAACATACATATATATGCATATATAAAATATAAGTGTATATCATATGTATGTATTCATGTAAACATATATTAATATAAAATTATTTAATTTATTTATATATATATATATATATATATATATATATATATATAACTACACATATCTATGAATAAAAAACATATATAACTATATACACATATATATGTAATGTAACACA
>NC_061831.1:30779130-30781630 GCF_019202785.1 Penaeus chinensis
ATTCTATAGTTTATGTACATATATATTATCAATATATATATATATATAATTATATAGGTATATAGACGCATTTATATATATATATATATATATTTATATATAAAAAATATATATATATTTATTTATATTATTTTTATTTTTTATATAATATATTATTTTTTTATATTTGTGTGGGTGTGTGTGTATATATAGTTATAGATTTATATTATATATTTTATATATTTTAATTATATATATATATATATTTATATATAATATATTGACATATTATATGTAAATATATTTATATATTTATATATATATTATTGTCATTTGGATTAGTTGTTATATATATATTGTTATTTTTATTATATATGGCTCTTATATAGTGTATAGTTATTGTATATATATATATATATTTATATATATTAAAAATATATATAATATTTATTTATATCCTTATGCATGTAGATGCGATATTACACACACACACTCACCACACACCACTCACCTCAACTTTATATTATAATATATATAGTATAATTATTATTTTATCTTATATTTATATTATTATATATATTTATGTAATAATCACATACACAAGCACAACAACACTCAGACATTAATATTTATAGATTATATATATATATATATATATATACACTCATATTATATATATTTATTCATATATAGAATTATATATATATATTAATATATACTATATATATTATATATCATTATTATAGAGCTAACGCGGCAGGGGCGATTGCCGCATTCCACCCTCCGCTTCCACTTCGGGATCCCTCATGGCGAGACGCCAGGCAGTGGGCCCGGACAGAGACAACCTGATGGGCAGGTTTCATCTTATAGCCTGAGTTGGCGATCACGGATTGTGCAAGTATCAGGTTCTGTTACAGGTCTCCGGTGCAGCCGTTGGTTGGACAATGGTCCCAGCCAACTGCTACCCCATCGATCGGCGCAAGGATCTGTTCAAAAGGAATCAAGTCGAGATTTCTAGAGCACCAGTTAGTGTCCAAGTTTCACTACCATAGATAAAACTGGCAGTATCAGGGCCTTGAAAAACACGTAACTTGGTCCTTCTGCACAATGGTTCCCGACATCTCCAAATACTCTTGTCGAGGAGATTTTCATGAACCCTGATGCCAAGGCTAATCCGTCTACTGATTCTTGTCTGACAGCAGAGTCGTGTAAATGCACTACGAGGTATTATAAAGCTTCTTGTTGACTTCGATGTTTTCACCGCAAGCAGTATCGACTGACAGGGTCTCCTAGCAGTGCCCCAACATCCTGGATTCTTGGCTCTTGAGCTCCTGGAGACTCTAGCCCCGGGGGGCTTCGCTTCATTGTAAATTGCATCAAGAGCCGCCACAGGGTTTTCCAGTGATTCAAGAGTACGGCAAAATCATCGCGCTAAAGTCTAGAGGGTCTGTAACCTTGATATTGCCCGTGTTGCTCCAACAGTGGACTTTGGACAGTAGCTCTACCAGTATCCAATCAGTGCAAGTGTTGAAAAGAGTTGGTGCAAGATCTCAGCCTTGCCTTCCCCCTGAACTAACAGGAAAGAGCTCGACAGACCCCCACCACTACTTTACAGCATTTCAGTGCCTGTATACAGGTTTGTTAATTAGTCCAATATTCCTATATTTGGAATTTCCTCTTAGTCTAATATATATATATATTTATATATATATAATATATTTTTATATATATTTTACTTATATCTTATATATATATATTTTTTTTTTAAATTATAATTATTATATATATATATATATTTGTATATATATTTACTGTATATATATATATTATATTTTATAATTATATATATATAATAGACATATATATATATATTACCATTTATATATATATATATATTATACACAAAAAACACACACAACACACAACACATAACACACACACCTAATATATATATATTATATATATACTATTATATATTTATCTTTTACTTAAATTTAATGATATTGTGTATTTTTTTTTTTTACTTAAAATATATTATATATATATTTTTTTTTTTTTTAGGAAGAGTAAACACCTGCGTAGCTTTACGACATCCTTTTTTTATTTTCAAACGTTTCGAAGTTTTTTAAACTTCATCTCAGTGCTAGAATAAGATAAAAAAAAACCATAAATATAAGCAGAAATTGCAGAATTAAAATAGAATAAATAATTGGTTACAATAAAGCAAAACAGGTATACAAGCAGAAAAGGGAAATGGGGTTGTTTAAAAGAGCTACGTTAAATAGGGAAAAAGGATAAGGTTTAAAAGAGGATTATTAATAGTTTGATTCAACAAAAAATGGGTTTAGAATTTTTTAAAAACGGTCAAACAAAAATTGGAAAATTGGAAAGAGAAAATTAAACATTGTTAAAAAAAAAAAAAAAAAAAAAAACTAAGACCCTTTTTTAAAAAACTTACTAGGTATATAAGTTATTGGGATGTGGGAAAGGGCAGTTGTTGTGTTTTTTAGGTTGGTTTCAT
>NC_061831.1:30811630-30814130 GCF_019202785.1 Penaeus chinensis
AATGCACGGAACGTTGATGTATTGTAGATGGTACGTCTCTCCTTTCACAAGATGTTCCCTGTTAACGTAAACCACAAAGATCATTATTATTATTATTTTTTTTTTCTTTTTTTTTCTTTTTTTATAATGCTGGGCTTTTGTGGTGCTCTTATTTAGTTTGCATCCTGCACATATCTGTTGTTGTTGTTTCCGATGGCACCGCATAGGTATGCTAAGCTACTGTAAATGTGGAGGAAGTGGCCTCTGGTGTGCCGTGAGCATGAAAATAGGACATATTGGCCTCAACATACGAAATGGAAATACTATAACGTACGTGAAGTAGTAATAATAAATTAGGAATAAAAAAACTGTTTCTTCGCACAACTCGACCAGCATACAAAATAAATGAGCACTACACATATTTTAAAAAATAATAATAATATGGTAATAAAATAAACCGTAGCGCCATATGTTACTTCAGTGTCAGTCAGTCCATCACCATCAAGCCGTCGATCCCGACTTGTTTCTATAGAAATCCATTAAGCCTTGTGTGTAGCATCGAAGTGACGGGAAGATTTGCCCTTTACTTATTGATTTCATGTCAAAGAGAATATCTTTCTACTGCAAGAAATGCCATAACGCTAGTCATGCAACCATCAGTAAATGGTATAGTCGATTGGCAAAGTTTTATCCTCCCGTGGCTCAGCTTAACAGTTTCAGGATCTAAGCTGTAAATTCCCATTCACACTCACACTCTAACGACACCTGACTGCCTGCACCAGTGCCAAGCCCAGTGAATGCATAGTTAGAGTTAGCTGAAAACTCCTCGTCCAGCAAGACCCTAAAATCTGGAGTGTATTTTGCATGTGTACAAATTCTTTGAAATATTTTATATGTGTATATCCATATGCATTAACAAATTTTAAAACCTGCATCGAGAATAAATCACATAAGAAATGCAACTATTTTTTTTTTTTTTTTTTTGAGGGGGGGGGGGGGTATGAGAAGAGACTGGTCTATGGAGTAACAACTCCATGTACTCTTCCACTACATGGCTATTACTACAACCACAATGGCTCCTGATACTCTCACTAAAAGGGGCTTAGCATCAATCTATTGCCTATCCAACAGTAATTCTTGGGCACCTACTTCCTGGTCTTGTTAACTTGCCGGTTGGGAAGGACGCTCGCCCCCCAACTGTCACGGCCATCTCTAATCTCCCATAGAATATTCTTTGAGATATTCTTCCGACGCATACTCTATTTGCCTTGAAGACAACTGATGCAGGGTTTCAGGTTAGTGCGTGGGAATAAGCGCTGCAACACAATCACTATAACTTCATCAGGTTAGTTTTATACAATAACCAATAATAGCAAAAAATGTGTAATTTTATGCAATTATGAAATTCGCATGCTATTCATGGCATCCTTTGCATATAAGTGTTTTGAAGACGTTACACAAATCTTTTATACGCGAAATTCCTCTCCAGCCAATAGAATTAGCCGCCGCTGCTTCGTATTGCAAACAGCCAAACACGTGACAGGACAGAATTTGATTGGACACTGCGATCACAGCATATTTTATTAACAAGGCTAATTAATGACTTTTTCGTTCTCACGGAAAATGATAGTCAGGTTGATTGGAAGAAAAACATGTATTTGAAATAGATTTTGATCTGATTATTATTAATTGTTATAGTCCCCTCCCCTCCCCCCCTCTCTCTCTCAATCTCCTTTTTTTCTGTCTCTCTCTCTACCTTCTCTTGGCTTATCTTTCTCCTTCTTTTCTGTCCTTGTCTCTTTTTTTCTTCTCTCTCCCTCTCCCTTTCTCTCTCTCTCTCTCTCTCTCTCTCTCTCTCTCTCTCTCTCTCTCTCTCTCTCTCTCTCTCTCTCTCTCTCTCTCTCCTCTCTCTCTCTCTCTCTCTCTCTCTCTCTCTCTCTCTCTCTCTCTCTCTCTCTCTCTCTCTCTCTCTCTCTCTCTCTCTCTCTCTCTCTCTCTCTCTCTCTCTCTCTCTCTCTCTCTCTCTCTCACACACAAACACACACCCTATCTGTGTGTGTGTGTGTGTGTGTGTGTGTGTGTGTGTGTGTGTGTGTGTGTGTGTGTGTGTGTGTGTGTGTGTGTGTGTGTGTCTGTCTCTGTCTCTCTCTCTCTCTCTGTGTCTCTCTCTTTCCCTCTCTCTCTCTCTCTCTCTCTCTCTCTCTCTCTCTCTGTCTCTCTCTTTCCCTCTCTCTCTCTCTCTCTCTCTCTCTCTCTCTCTCTCTCTCTCTCTCTCTCTCTCTCTCTCTCTCTCTCTCTCTCTCTCTCTCTCTCTCTCTCTCTCTTAACCTTGTTCTGCGTTTACGAGGAAGATATGAGTAAACAGGACTAGTGCAAAATAATTAGTAGAAACAGGAAAGAATCACAGGAAAACCTAAGAGCGTTACTTTAAAAGAGCTGATTAAAACACAACACAGCCGAGTGAGACTAGTTTGGGATGCAGGTGTGTTTGGTTAAACTTATCAAGGAAGCGAGTGAGGCG
>NC_061831.1:30826630-30831630 GCF_019202785.1 Penaeus chinensis
ACTCTAGGTATGAACCAGAGAAAAAGTACTAAAGCAACCATACCACATTACCCACTAAAAGGAGTGTGTAACTAGTATCTAACTAGTTTCATAGACATTACCTATCTACTCATACTAGAGTAATGCAACGAAGTTTCTACCCACTCCCGGGGGCACTTGGAAGAAACTGATGGAACAATTCAAATCGAAAGTCAGTTTTACTGAGGTATATTTATGAAAGATTGAATAAGGCAATGCTGCACTGATATCGATAAATGACAACCCTCCCTGACCAAGACTCGAACCTAGGTCACTCCGGGCATGAACCGGAATGTGTGCAAAACTTCGCTATCCCTGTTCACGTATGAGCAGATAGGCAATGTCTATGGAGCTAGTGATATCCTAGTTGCACACTCCTGTTAGTGAGTTTTGTGGTACGTTTGGTTTAGTACTGGTCCTCCGAATTTTATTTATCTATATCTATTTATATGTCTGTCTATCGATCTATCTATATGTGTGTGTGTGTGTGTGTGTGTGTGTGTGTGTGTGTGTGTGTGTGTGTGTGTGTGTGTGTGTGTGTGTGTGTGCATTATGATATGTATGTATGCATTAAAAGAGCCTGCGTAACAGGAGCGTTTTCAATCTGGACGATAAGAAATCCATTGTGGAGTCTGAATGCATACTTGATAATTTACGACAATGGCCTGAATGCGAGATTACGCCACTGTACTTGGCGTTTCATAGAACACAACTTTTCAGAATAAGTTGGTCAATTCTCAAACTTTTAAGCCTTTACTCTATTCATGAAAACTTATCAGTGTCTTAATAAAGATTGTCATAATAAGTTATATACTTTGTTTATATTTATCATTACAAGGACTTCTGTAATTTCCATTATTACTGTAGTTACTATCGTCATTATTATTATCAATTCATATCCTTCTGTAGTGTGTGTGTGTGTGTGTGTGTGTGTGTGTGTGTGTGTGTGTGTGTGTGTGTGTGTGTGTGTGTGTGTGTGTGTGTGTGTGTGTTTACATACATATTTATATGTAACATATGTCTCGCTCACTTCCCCTCTATAATATATATATATATATATATACATATATATATATATATATATATATATATATATATATATATATATATATGGGTGCGTGTGTGTGTGTGTTTGTGTGTGTGTGTGTATGTGTGTGTGTGTGTGTGTGTGTGTGTGTATGTGTGTGTGTATGCGTGTGTGTGTGTGTAAATAAATAAATAAATATATATATATATATACATTATATTCATATTCATATTTTTATATTTATATATATCTGCATATTTATACCCACATATATATCTATCCTCTCTCTCTCTCTCTCTCTCTCTCTCTCTCTCTCTCTCTCTCTCTCTCTCTCTCTCTCTCTCTCTCTCTCTCTCTCTCTCTCTCTCTCTCTCAAAGGTCACATTCAGTAAATACAAAAATTACAAAACTTTGCTGCGTGAGTAGCACTTGGTAACGCAAATAATTATGACCACATTACCCCACACATAAATAAACAAAGTTGGCGAAAAGTACAGTACAAATGTAACTAGAATTCTTGCATACTAATTCACAAAATATAAGATTTTATCCAAAGTGGCTATTAACCCTTCCAACAGTAGGTCACACAACCTGTGTCCAAACAAAACAGGTAAATTTTATATTTGTGAAAAATCACGTTCAGACATAGGGGCCGCGACAGACGCTGCTAACACGTGAACCCTTGATCTGGAAGCAACTACCTCGTAACATGTGAAACATTGAGAACTCGAATACATTCAAAGAGAATATCACAAATAGCTTGTTTCAAATTAGAAGAACAGGGCAAGAGCTATATTTATGTGTACTGTAAAATCCCCTTTTATTTAATAAGAATAACCATAATAACAAATGGAATAATGAATTTTGAATTTGAATTTGAATCTCTATCTTTTTTCTCATTCTGTGTGTGTGTATGTGTGTGTGTGTGTGTGTGTGTGTGTGCGTCTGGGCATGTGCGCGTGCGTGCGTGTAGAGGATTCGACCTGCTGAGCATACCGGAGCGAAGTCCCGAGCCAACACACGGTTTCTCACAAATTGGCCGCACTTTGGGAAATTGACTGAGCTACTGGAAGTTCGTACTCGCTTTTATTTTATTACTGTAGTCTGCTGTTCCAAGGTTCTGGGTTACGCTAGCTTTGTAGAAATAAATATTGCTGTTATTATTATTACTATTATCTCTTTTTATCAGTATTATTATGATTATTATTTGACTTTGTGTTCCTCTTCTATCTTAACATTATTATTATTATTATTATTATTGTTGTTATTATGTTTTGCTATTATAATCATCATTACTGTCATTACTATTATCATTATTATTATTATTATTATTATTATTATTATTATTTTTATTATTATTATTATTATTATTATTATTATTATCATTATTATTATTGTTATTATTATTATTGTTATTATTATTATTATTAATATTATTATTATCATTATTATTATCATTATCATTATCATTATTGTTAAGGTTATCATCATTATCTTTAAGATTACTTAAGATCCATTTTTTTCATCTTCCTCCCGTCTTCCCACCCTCTCTCTATCTATCTATCTATCTATCTCCCACCCCCTCTCTATCTATCTATCTATCTATCTCTATCTATTTATATATATCCATCTCTTAATCTCCCTCTCCCTCCCCCCTCTCTCTCGTTTTCTTTTCTTTTCTTTTTCTTCATGTAATTCGTGGCTTAATCCAGGCACAGCATTTTCTTATCGATTCCCTGACCTAACCAGAGCTCGGTCCTTGCCTCATCTCCCGTCAAAGGAGCTAACGATTGATAGATTTTCTCTCTCTCTTCTTTCTTTTCTTCATTTTCGGATAATCCATCTGTAGTCTCCGTGAAAAGTACCTATATCTCATGCCAGATAATCAATGGCACTACTCTAATGAACATAAATTATCAGCGCACTTGCACCAAGCTACAATAAAACATGACGAGTGAATTAATCCTTTATGAATTATTGGCCAGCATGATTCAGCGGTCCTCGTTCAGTAACCTCAACAATATCCAACATTATACACAAACGAATGATTTGCGATAGAAAATATACTTCAAATGCCATTTTTTTTTTATGCACCAGAAACCTTAATACTTTCTTATTGTAAGTTGCGGTAAAATGGTTGCTTCGCTCTCCAGTGCAGCACAAGCGTCGTCTAATGAATAACATAATGTCGGGCAATTCAACTGCACTGCACCACGCCATACATTTCTTACGTCCCTGCTACCTTGCTGGAAAAGGAAGATGAATTCAACGTGACAAGTTGCGCCGCAAAGCCTTTACAAATATTCATATTCTTAATCCACTTAAACTCGGCACGGTAGGACACTATTAAAGAAAAGAAAACCCAAAATTAAACCCTGTACATTGTCGAAAAGGTATGACCGAGAATGGAATTCTTCACAATACAAGACGTGTCATTGACAGGTTTCGATTTTATCTTCGTCAGGAATACATGACTGGACACTGGACCACATTTCTACGGCACAACAGAGAAAGCCATTTCATTCTCACTTAATTAAAAAAAGCGTTTTGGCCGCGAACAATACGACTTGGCCAGGGGGCGACGCGGACTCTCCGAAGACGTTATCGCTGCCAATAGCTCGGAGGATTGCTCGTCCAAAACCCCTTTGCGCTTCGCCCCTAATAGCTTTTTGATTCTCGCTCTGTGGCCCGGGACCGGCGGCCGGAGCTTCCTTCCCCAGGCCTCTGCTACTGTGCCACACCGATAGGGCGTCAATTAAGGTGGGGTGGGGAGGGCACGCCCAACTAGACTCTGAAATCTAATGGCTCCTTGATGATGATGAAAGTCATCATTGCAAAACGTATAAATACATTAATGATATTAATGGCAAAGTGATTATAACACAACGACAATAGTTATTATAGCAACAATAATAATAATAATAATAATGATAATATCAACAGTTATAAGGAAAATGATACAACAACAACAATAATAATAATGATTATAATAACTGAAAATATTGATGTGATTATATTAGCTGGAAAGTCAGTCTGATCTTGACAGGTAGAGTACTTCTTTCTTTATGTTGGTGTCTCTTCGAGTATTTTCTCGTGTTTTGCGTGCGTTGTCCACATCTCGGCTCCACAGATAGTTCCTCAGCACGCAGGTCTGGTGCATTAAGGGCTTTGTTCCATTGGTCAGTTTCCACGCTCGCTTTGTCAACTGAACAAACGTGGTCGCTGCGCTCCCTTGACGAGTGCTTATCTCACCGTCAGCAGATGATGTAGAAGTAATGGTTGAGCCCAAACAGCTGACCTTGTTGACCTTTAATGGATTCCCATTCAGATGAATGTTTGGCTCGGGCCTGGCTCCCTGGGCCACTACAGTCTCTTTTATGCTGATTTGTAGGCTGAAGATGCCATAAGCTTTTGTAAGGATGTCAATAAACGTCTGCAGTCATCTGGAAAAAGTTCTCGAATCAGTGCTCTTTCAGTCTAGGTTTTTCTTAAATATCATGTCCATCACAGATCTTCCAGGAAATCACATTACGTCTCCGAGGGGACTATTTCAACAAGAGACTGTAGGCGCTTCAGGAACACACGCGGGCGAGCCTCGTCAGCCAAGCTCAGAAGGAAGATGCCTCTCTAGTTGTTACAGCGCCCTTCTTCTCCTTTGTCCTGTACAGGGTGCTGGTCTTTGCATCTTCTATAGAATAATAACTACAAAAACAATAACGATGTTCATCATCATCATAAGAACAATAAGAACCGCGAAACAACAACAAAGCAATAGCATTAATAAAGTAATTATAAGTACATTTATAACTATGATAATCGAATTCACAAGGAATCCAAAAAGGAAATAACAGCGAGACTTCATTCAAAAACCTTTTCCTCTCCAGCAATGCAGTGGAATTTCCTTCATAAGATTATCATGGAATTTATTTATTCTATAACAGAGAAAAATAATACA
>NC_061831.1:30839130-30841630 GCF_019202785.1 Penaeus chinensis
GGCAGAAGTGGTTCGCCTGTGCTCGACTCGCTTGTGCAGGACGGTAGGATGCTGGGTAGGGTGGAGGCAGGAGAGGACAGGGTCGAAGGTAGAAGGAGGGACAACAGGAAAAAAAAAGAATGGAAAAGGGGGAAATTACCGTAGTAGAAAGAAGTGAAAAGGCGAAGGAACAAGAAGAGGGCGCGAATAAGAGGGGTACGAGGGAAAATAGGGATAGGATGGAGGCAGGATAAGATAGGGATAGATACAAAAGGTAAAACAAGCAGGGAAGACGAGTAGAAGAGGGAGACACTAGCGTGTAAGTAGAAAGGAGGGAGAAAGCAAGGGGACATGAAGAAGGTGCGGATAAGAAGGGTGCAAGGGGGAAATGCCGCAGGATATAAGGCAGGAACAGGGGTAGGATGGAGGCAGCATAGGATAGGAAGAGAAGGAGAAAGTATAACAAGTAGAAGTGGGAGAAATAAGTAGAGAGGTAGAGGAGAGTGAAATGAAAGAATAAGACCAGAGGGCGAATTAGGTCACGAGAAGGATAGAAGGATTAAGGAAAGGAAAGGGGGGTAGGTGATTGGTATGGTCTACGTGGGGGGGGGGGGGGTTAAAAACCTCACCCTTCCCCCTCCTCCAAGGCGTCTTAACAAGAGCCCATAATTGGCTGGACGGCTGCCCGCTCATGTAGGGGCGGAACTTGGCTCATCATCAACTGGGTCGACGTTACTGCAATTAGAAGGTTAAGTGCAGTGGCTGCGTTTGTCTTCCTTGAAATGCTACTTGGGTGTCTCTGGTTTGAAGATGAATAGCACAGATAGCACGTAATTTCCGTAAGGGTATCAGTCAAAGGAAAGATGAAATTAAGTACTTCACTGGATTATAATACTTAAACCCTAGATGACTGCAATGGAAGCGTCATTGCTACTCTCTTTATATCTAACATGCCAGTAGAATATCACTTATTTCTAAAATCAAATAACGAATGACTTATTCATCATCTAGAAAAAAAAATGAAAACAGAAAGTGAAGTCGCGATTTGAGTCTGCTTCTTCACCCACTTTTATTAAATAACAAAAACGAAATACCTACAATAAACGAAAATCCTTAATCGCATTAATAGTAACTTTCAGTCGCTGAAGTGAGGATATCATAAGTCTAAACAGCAAATTATCAAACATCCAAAAGGCAGAAAATAATTTACATATAACTTCATTATCATTATTATTATTATAAAGACTCAATCAAAGATCAGCGACACCAACATGAAGCGAAAGTGCTGCTGAAAGGTTGCGCTCTGAGTTCATTTTCTATAAATTACAAAAGCGAAAAGAAATGACACTATGCAATAAATGGAACTTATTTTACGTGTTGCAAGTACAGCAGAGAGACATCTATTTTTTTCCAACTTTCGTGACAATGTAATAAGATCCGTTATGAGGAAAGAAGTTTCTCAAAAGATATCCTTGGTAAGGTTTTTACTGAGTAACACAAATCATATGAAGTTGCTTTATATAGTTTCGGCATCAACAACATACCTCGACTGATGGAATACATATAAGTTATACTGCTGTATCTTCTCCACTCATATGTTTGCATGTGTACAAGTACGTATGTATGTATGTATGTATGTATGTAAGTATTTATGCTTTGTATGTATGTATGTATGTACAATTTATATACATGCGTACATAAGTTTTGCTCGAATATTGTCACTTGAATGGCAACTTGTATTTCTGAAGAACCATGAGTGTTTTTTTTTCTTTTTTTTTTCAAACATTTCCGTTGTATCTTGAAATGTAGTGCTTCCTTGGGGTTTGAATCTTCATGCATCACTTGAGCAGCTCTGGGGATGCGAGGACCTCACAGTCCCTCTTCGTTTGTTATTGTTCGCTCCTCAGCTACAGGATCTATGTATCCAGATTTCAGCAGGCTCTGAATAGCTGTTTTTTACTCTTTTTTTTTTTTTTTTTTTTTTTTTTCAAATTAGACTTAAGATTTTCTACGTCTTGTTCCATGTCACCCTTTTCAGCCTCATGTTCCGAGTACAGAAGGGCAGACGATCAGGATTGGGTCATAAGAAGGGATGGGACCGAGATGTGTTGAAAAGAAGGAGAAAGAAAAGGGAAGAGAGAAAGAGTGAGAGAGAGGAAGGGAGGGAGAGTGTAGTGGCACGACGCCCCACTGTGCCATGCCATGTTTTCGACCCCCTGTGCCCCGCAGGATGATGCTTCCACGCGAACGAGTGAACCAAGTAAACGAGCATACTAGCAAACCTGCAAACGACCGTCTTAGCCCGTCTTCAAGACGTTCGGGTGAACTTGCCTCCACCTTGGCGTTTTAGTGTTACGTGTCACGTGTTTTAGTGTTACGTTTGTTACGTGTCACGTGTTTTAGTGTTACGTGTAATTTGTTTTAGTGTTACGTTTGTTACGTATCACGTGTTTTAGTGTTACGTTTGTTACGTGTCACGTATTTGTGTTACGTGCCACGTGTTTTAGTGTTACGTTTGTTA
>NC_061831.1:30864130-30866630 GCF_019202785.1 Penaeus chinensis
GACCATGTTGCAGCACGACATCGTTCAGCAGTACTGGAATTGTCTATCAGAGTTTTACAAAGGCTGAAAAGAGTGAAGTGTGCCCCGAGAAAAAGTAAATGGTTCAGTCATAATTTATGACCCGAGTGTTGACAGAATGAATCAGATATCACCGATAGTGAGGAATGGTGGAATAGAGCAAATTAAATCATAATGAAAGTCGGAAAGGAAGTGTTCGGGGAAAGAACCACTTCTTTCTGGGAAGGCAAGGAAACGTGGTGGTTTAATGAGACCGTACAACAGGAGACGAAACGCAAAAAAAGGGAAAAAAAGGTGGAAAGAAACGCAGTTGGACGCAGATAGAATAACTTATAGAGAATGAAATAAAGAGGCAAAGAAGTCTGTAGCAATTGCCAAATGTGGAGCATATGATCATCTTTACGAAGAGGTGGAAACAAAAGAAGGCAATGGGAAACATTTTTGTTTGGCAAAGAATCGCAATTACATTAGACAGATGAAAGAAGAAAATGGAAATGTATTAAGTATGAAAGCCAATATTATCAAGAGTTGGAAAATTTTGAACATCTATTGAATGAAGAGAATGGGCGATTGCGTAGTGAATTAAGTTTCTAAACATGAGGTGGAGTTAGCTCTAAGAAAGGGGAAGTGCGGGGAAGTGGCTGGGCCTGATAACATCCAGACTGAGGTGTGGAAAGCACTTGGTGATGAGGACACTTATATCTAAAGGCATCTAATGAGAGAGGTAAAGGATAAAGAAGTAATCCCGGAGAAATGGAGGCAGAGTATGTTCATACCGATATTCAAAGAGAAGAGAGATGTCCAGAGCAGCGAAAATTACAGGAGGACAATGTTGATGTCCCGCAAACTAAAACTAATAGAAAGGATTATGGACGGAAGACTGAGAGAGGAAGTTTGTGTAGGAAGGCAACAACAAGACCCAATGAAAAGAGTGGGTGCCATTGACGGCATATTCACGTTAAGACAAACCATGGCACTTCATATGGCATTTATAGACTTGGAAAAGGCCTATGTATAGACTGCCAAGAGAAGAGGTATGTAGAAGTTTGAGAGACAGAGGTGCCCCAGAGAAGTGAGCAGGATAATCAAGGAATCGTACGGTTGGAGCTACGGATAGCTTCCAGGTCAAAGTTGGACCTCAACAAGGCTCGACACTCAGCTCTTTCCTTTTACATGTGGTGTGTGATTTGCTAACGGAAGCAGTTGCAGAAAACCCACCATGGTGTGTACTCTATGCGGATGATGTTGTTTTAGTGGCAACGAGTAAGCGAGCTCTACCAACCAGAAAAAAATGGAATATGTGACAGATGGCGAAAGAGATCAACAAGGCGCGATACAGTTAGATGGAGTGAACATAAAGAGAGTGAAATGTTTTAAATATCTAGAGGCAATGACCCAAGTATCAGGAGGAAGGGATGAAAAAATAAACTACCGTATTCAGTGTGGATAGAACTATAAGAAGGTAACGGGTGTGATTTATGAGAGAATAGTGCCAATGGGATTGAAAGGAAAGGTCTACAGAGTAGTAGTAAGCCCGGCAATGATACATGGGTTGGAAGCAGCTACACCCAAGAAAGCAGAAGAGAAGAAACTAGATGTTGCAGAAATTCAGATGCTAAGACGGATGTCTGGAGTGACACGCTTGGACAGAATTAGGAACGAGTATATCAGAGGATTGGTGAAGGCAGGAGGCAAGACTGAGATGGTTTGGACATCTGATGAGAAGGAACGATGAAGATCACATAGGAAGAGAAGCAATGGATATGGAAATGCCAGGGACACAGAGAAGGGGAAGGCCAAGAATCAGATAAAAAGATTGTGTAAACGCGGACGTGAGAGAGAAAGGCCTCGATCAAAAAGATGCTCAGAACATCTTTTTATCGGAGAAACAGCGCCCCCGAATAGGAACAAGCTGGGAAAAAGAAGATTATACACACACAAGTGTGTAATATATATATATATATATATATATATATATATATATATATATATATATATATATGAACCACATTCATGTTGACAAATGTAGAAAAGGTATGAATGAGAATGAATATCTTCACAATACAAGAGATGTATTAGACCGGTTTCGATTCTATCTTCGTCAGAAATACATTAAGTATTTCTGACGAAGATAGTATCAAAACCGGTCATATACATCTCTTGTATTGTGAAGATATTCATTCTCATTCATATCTTTTCTACATATATATATATATATATATATATATATATATATATATATATATATATATGTATGTATGTATATATATATATATATATATATATATATATATATACATATATATATAAATATATATATATGTATGTATATATGTATCTGTATATATACATACATACACATATATGCATTAATGTGTGTGCACATCTTTCTGTGTTTGTGTGTGTGTATGTATATATACACATACATACATACACACACACATACATACACAAACACAAACATGGTGATGTCTATGAAGCT
>NC_061831.1:30871630-30884130 GCF_019202785.1 Penaeus chinensis
AAACTATTTCATCGCCAGATCTATTAGTATAGCTACATTGCGCGTACTGCCTTTTAATGCGAGAGCATCTTCCTCACTCTTTGAGATATGCAACCTTTCCTCTATGATAAAGTATCCATTCTGTGAAGCATGGGATTGATGCCTCATTCTTTTTTTACTATCGGAACATATGTGGTTTCAAAAGCATTATTTTTTGGACTGTGAGAAAAACAAAAGTTCGCCTCTCAGAACACCAGATGGCGCGGCGACTTTGCCATACCAAATTACTTCAGTCTACTCTAGGATAATCACTGTGGGTAAAAATAATGATAACTGATATGATTATTATACCAATAAAATACCTGCCACTTTCCATCTACTCATCTTTCCCTAACCCTCTCGGCTCGGAATTATTTTGGATAAAGCCAATACTGCGACATCTATGCGCGACACTTTCATTCGTGTCTATACATACGTGTGTGTGTGTGTGTGTGTGTGTGTGTGTGTGTGTGTGTGTGTGTGTGTGTGTGTGTGTGTGTGTGTGTGTGTGTGTGTGTGTGTGTGTGTGTGTGTGTGTACGTGTGCATGTGCATGAAAGGCACCTCGCTTCCCACATCTACAGATTGTTCTTTTATGCCGACCACGTTTTGCATAGACCGCCCGACTTTTTCATTTACATGTTCCAGTATTCGCCGCTAATGACCTTAGCTGTTAACCCGGCAGATAATTTTAATTCAATCTCACTTACCTCCATTACTTCTCACCCTCTCCCTCTTACACTCTCCTTTCCCATTCCTCTTCAGACCTGATGATGACATTCAAGAGGATTACGAAACTGATGTCTCACCTTTCAGTAAAACTAGTTTGTGTAATTTTTAAAGCCTCGCAGTCAGTGTGTAATTAGTACCGAAATAGCTCACCAAAACATGTAAACAAAACTATCGAGGAGAAAATAAAATTTAATTTTGGGCAGCAGAGTCGCCGTCTAATTTTGCTTTATTGTAACTGAAAACCTTATTTCATTCTGAATCATTCTCAGAACGTGAAACCTTTACCAGGCAAGTGACTGATATTAGTTATTTAACACAACCACCACGGATTTACGTTCTGCCCCCTGTAGTTTTTTGGTGAATTTTGTTACATGCAGATGGGTCCATATGTGCTCAGTAGGCCCTAGTGACCGATCCTGATTTCCCCATTCCTTGTATTGGCGGGGAAATGTGCTTTTCTTATTAATATAATTGATATCGATGCTGCTATTATTATTACCGATGTTGTAATTATTGCATTATGTATAATCTTGGTAACATGTAAAACAATAAAAAATACAAAACATTCTTTCCAAAAGTCAAGGAAAAAGGTAAACAGGTGAGATGCTTAGGAATAATACTGACTCCTTGGCATTTTTAGAGCTATCTATGAGTAAATACAATAAATAAACTTACATTAAAGTGGGCATGGCATGTACTCTTGACATCCGTGCCGATTGGATTAACCAAACAGTAAAAAAATCTCGTGTTCTACACTTATACTTGTCAACCAAGAAAGACATTCTCTATAGCATTACATTGGACATTTCAAAAATTGTTAGTTACACTTAGACTGTCAAGGGAATTCCACATTTCCTGTAGTTTCTTCTGTATATTTCTCGCCCCCCAATCCTCATAATACTGGTTATTTAATTGTAATTTATAATAAGAAACAGTTAAACAGTTGCATTAAGGATTGGCTAACTAAATTAATGTAAAATAAGGCATGTCGGTTTCTCTTAAACCAGAAATATTCCTTTTGCATGTGTTCCTTTGTTTAAGGTAAGACTTTTTATTAGCACTACTCCCTGTTGGAAAGTGACATACAATGGCGAATTTAGGGCATCATAAGATGTTTAAATCGAATATGGGTGAGGCCACTTGATACGTCATTCTCATTCTTTCTCTGGATAATTCAAAGGTGGTTATAATATACTTATTTTTATATTTGATGTGCTTTCCTGAAAACTGAATGATAAAGGTAGCTTGTAGCTTTTATGAAATTATTCAAGTTTGATTTAGCTAAAAGTATGATACAGAAATTTAGAAGTAAAGTTGATAGACGGCAATGTACGGTTAATATATAAAGTAAAATTCAATGTAATACGTTCAATTAATGTTTAATGTTTAATAATTAATATTATTTTTAACAAAAACTGGAATGCAGGAATGATATGTTTATTGCACCTGTAAGTTTGAATCTAAGGCTTTTGCGAAGGCAATAGAACAACTCTGATTGATTCATCAATGCCTTCCTAATTATTTACAAATTGCGATTGGTAACTATTAATATATAGTTTATTGTTACCGTGTTACTTTGACAGACAATTTCTGCCGAAAGCCAACAGTATCAAATATGATTCCTTGGGAACTCCGAATTTAGCAATATATGCAGTTCTCTCTCACTACAGGATTCCTCAGTGAGGTAGAACTAAATCCTGCAGTGCCAAAAATTGTAGAAGTAAAGAGTCTTAAATTTAACTAAACCACATAATACATATTCATCTGTGACATGAGAGAGAGAGAGAGAGAGAGAGAGAGAGAGAGAGAGAGAGAGAGAGAGAGAGAGAGAGAGAGAGAGAGAGAGAGAGTGAATGAGTTAGTGAGTGAGTGAGTGAGTGAGTGAATGAGAAAGTGAAAACGAGAAAAAGAGAAAAAGAGAAAAAGAGGAAAAGAGAGGGAGAGAGAGAGAGAGAGAGAGCGGGGGGAGACAGGGAGAGGGAGAGGCACCAGTGGCCAACAACTTTTGATGCACATAAAACTAAGTGATACGACAAAACGAAGTCTGTAACTCTCAATATTGCGTTAGTCCTTGCTAAGATAGGTAGAGTCGGTACTCCTTGTTGCTGTTTTTACTGATAATTTATTCACCACCTTGCAGGCACCACAGACTCGTAAATATTTATAACCTAATTTAGTATACGTTTAAATCGAATTACGGCATCACACAGCAGAATACTCTTAAGTGGATTTAAACAATCTTATTCGCAATTAGTATTCATTTACCTAAATGTACTAATACAAATATGCCGCGGTGGGTGAGCTTCAGGACCCAATGACCTGGTGAGCCAGACCAGTGGGCTACCCATACTGGCTCCAAGGTGCACCAAGGCCTATGAGATGGGATAGTGCACCCACCACTGTTTGATTCTATCTTGGACCAGAGAGATTGTTTGATTGATTATCTAAAATTATATGCCGCGTCAACAGCTAAGGTCATTAGCAGCGAATATCTTGTTATAATGAAATATTAAAATATTTAAAATGTTAAAAATCTTTTAATGAATGTAGTATAAATAACAATAAATATATACAAAATAAAAGCATAACATTTACGCTTTCAATGTATAGAATTATAGCATATATGTTATGCATAATTAAATTCTATTAAAAAATAGTAGTCTCTCAAAGGAAATTTATAAGACCACAATCCTCCCCCAATACATTTGTTTAGTGTATATGAAAGAGAAAAGTACATACGTCTCTGCTCTGAGAATGTTGCACATCTTTCCACCACATGTGCGACCGTCTTGGCATCTCTCACAGCGTGCTTCACTTTTAGCCATAATTGGCTCATGAGTCAATCTTGTGTGACCGATTCTAAGCCTTCTTAATACATCTACTTGTCGGCTGGGATGGATGATGGCCACCCAACTGCCAAGGTCATCTGTAACCTTTAGGTGCTATCGACTGGACAGTGTCTGCTTGACCCTAGCCATATTTGATCAGCCAATTGATTTGACTAGGCCTTGATCAGGCCAGTCTATTCCCTCCATTTATCGCGAAGACAACTCCTGATGGTGGTTTTCAAGTAAGTGTATGGGAGAGAAAATCATCAGACGGCTGAGTGGCAGCTGCCTTGGCCTTCTGATCAGCTTGCTCATTCCCACTGATACCAACACATGCTGGCACTCAACACAGTTATCTTTTTACTGCCAGATGCAGTCTTCCTTCTGCTCACTGCTGCAAAGCCTACACCATTTTCAGATTTCGAACCATCAGTATATATTGCATCTGATCCTTGGTACTTAGAAGTGTGTTGAAGAAATCTCTCTCCAACTTCTGCTTCGGATCTCTCCCCTTTCCCAATTCCGACCAAATCCAGCTCAACTTGATTGGTCCAGAACCTTAGTTAGATTTATATTAAGATTTTCCACAAGATTCCTCATTCTCCTACCATAGGATCGACTATCCTCAAGGGGAATAATAAACCAATTTGGATATAGGAGATTCCGGAATCCTTTGTAGTCTTGTGCAGTAAATTAGGTTCATATAGTGTCATATAGAGGTTTCCATCCTCACAAGTGTATCTGTGGTAGGTCTCAATTTTTTAATCTCATATTCATATGGGGTCAGCACGTTTTCTTTTTCTAGCAGCAATGTCAAACTGAAGTTTACCATTTTCTCCATCAGCTTGTCGATGCAGTTGGCGAGAGATATTGGTCTGTAATCTCCTGGTATGGACGCATCATAGCCTCTTCCCATGTGGATGGCCCTCCATATAGATTCTATTGAACAGGTCTAACAAGAACTTTTGGGAGCTCTCCGGTAAGCGAGATATCATTCGGTATGGAATATCGTCATTTCCAGGGGCAGTCTTATGGCAGACTTGCAAAGCAAAAATGACAAATTGTATGGAAGTTATGTAGCAATCCTACTGAAGAATGACACTTGGTGTCGTTCCTGTTCAGCCCAAAGAATTGAGAATCGAGCAGTGTAAGATACTCCGAAGGAGATCTCTGCAATGGACTTAGCTAGCTTATTTGCAAAATCTTTTTTTTTTGTCTGTGAGGATTATGCCATCTATCTTCAGAGCATGTAGTGACATGAATGTACTCTTTCCAGCAATCTTACGCACCTTGTCCCATACCCATGCTAAGGGGGTCCCAGAGTTAATCGACGATACATACTGTATCAACAATATCCGTCAAGCCTTCTTTAGTACTCGCCTGGCCTTGGCTTGGGTCTTTTTATAATGGATCAATGTTACATCGCTTGGGCGTTGTTTCAACTGCTTTAATGCAGCTTTTCTTGCTCTGACAGCTTGTTGGCATTCATCAGACCACCATGGTACCGGAGGTCGACTGTAGTCCCCACTACTTTTAGGAATGCATGCTTCTGCTGCGAGGTGAATTAACAGCATCTTGAACATACTGGATATCCTTCACAGATCTGCAATTTTGCAATTGAACTAAAAAGATTCCAGTCTGCATGATCAATTCGCCATTTCTCCAGTCCACTAGCTGGAATACCATTCACCTCCTACAAATGTATTGGAAAATGATTCCATGAAAGTCTTCCATGACCTGCCAAGTGAAATTCAACTGTGAATCAGGTGAACCAATTGACAGGTCAATATTGGAGAATGTCCCAGTTTGAATTTGGAAATGTGTGGTTGTGTCCCTGTTCTGTAAAACTGCATCTATTCTTGAGAACAAAGACTCCAAGGCCCTTAATCGAGGGATGCACAAAGTGTCTACCCAGAGATGATATACAAGCTGGGTTACAAAAAGCTATCAGATGTAGTTCTTTGACAGTTCCATTGGTATAGGGTATCCAGTTCTTCAGGATGGCAAACTACCTTTACCTAAGGTTTTTGACAACACCTATGTCCCTTTCCAGCATCTTGGGAGTACCTTTTGATGGTCTGTTTGCCTGTGGAACTAGTTTCCACAGACTTCCTTGGACAGGCCCCCCCTAATGGAAGCCACCTTGCCGCGCCTGGGGGGCATGAGGTCCAAATGAGCTGGTGAGCTGGACCAGAGGGCTACCCATACTGGAGGGGTCACCAGTGAGGGATGAGACAAAATGGCTTCCTGGTGCACCCAGGCCTATGAGAGGGGATGGTGCACCCACCCCTGGTTCATTAAAGCTTGGGCCAGGGAGAACTCTTCCACGTGTCTTTGCCGTGCGTGGCGTCCCGTATTATCAGGAGACAGGAGTCCTGGAGGCTGAGCGATGCTGCATGCTGCACTCTGCAGCTAGCAACACAACTCTGGCTAGGGTCAAGTAGGCACTGTCCAGTCGGTAGCGCACAGGTCCTGCGACTAACATCAGCACTGTAAGAGTGATTGCGTATATTTCCTCACTACCCCTGTGGCTGTTGGGAAAATTTGAGCCCCAACAATAGCTTCTCTCATTGGACTCCATGGTGGGTGGGGTAATAATTTGTATTTCTGCAAATTTACAAAGAACTAGCTCTTTCCCTGGCAACCTTCGCAATCCCCTGGCCAATCCCTCTGAAACATCACATATTGTCACTCAAGAACCTTACCAGATTCCAAAGGGCAAGAATGGGAATCGTAATGGTTCCCGAGCACCCAAACCAGGTAAAAAGGAGAAAAGTCCTCCTCAATCCATTAGGGAAATCTCACCTGGTAAATATATAAGTGTAACATATAGTAAATACCTAGTAGTGAAGACCATCGATGGTGTATCTATCATGGGACATGATATTTTTAAAGTACATCTGAAGATAGTTGAGGTATGTCAACGTGATTCTCGCATCACCACTCAGCGAGATGGTAGCATGATAGTTGTGGTCTTGTCACCAGACGAGAGTGACCGACTGCGTGCGATATATGACATTCCTGGGGCTCAAGTCTAATGTTCTCTCAAAACCCTCAATCAGTATAAGGGAATTGTCTTTTCCCGAGACATGATGAGATATTCTGAGGAGAAACTGTTAGAACTAAAGAATTTTAATGTAGTGGCAGTAAAACGTTTTAGAAGAAAGTTGATGGTTTGGAACAGTCGAAACCAGCTCTTCCTCTAACTTTTGAATCGTTAGTCCTACCTGAATCGGTTGAATTGGTATGGTACCACCTCAAGGTAAAGCCATATGTGTCCAACCCTATGCAGTGTTTCCACTGCCAGGGTTATGGTCATGGAGCCAACACTTGCCGATTTAAGGAAAATGGACAACCAAGGGTATGTGTGAGATGTGGTACAACAGGTCATCAAGGAGATGATAACTGTTCAGGTCCAATATGCTGTTACCACTGCAAAGAAGATCATGAAGCTTCTTCTAAGCAATGTAAAAGGTACAAGTTTGAAAAAGAAGTATTGGTAATAAGGAGCAAGGAGAAAGTTAGTTTTGCAGAAGCAAAGCGACGTGCTCGTGTGCTGTTTGCACAGCCGGGTAAGTCCTTTGCCTCAGTTCTAGCCCATCCTCCTTCCCGCCTTCCCTTACCCTCCAATACTTCAATCACCACACACACTGCCACTACCTTTAAACCTCAGTCCGCAAATGCTGAAAGTGCCTCTGGTGAGTTGCACCAGAAACGGAGTAGGAGTGAAGGGTCTATTGAGGAGACTCCTCCTCCCAAATTAAGGTCTTTGGAGCCATCAGTTCAGGCTCCAGAGGCCTCAACGGTGACAGCTTCAGCTGTCACCACATCCACGGGGGCCTCTGCTGCTAGGCAGAATCCCCCTGAAGTAAAGGCTCAGGTACGCCATTTGCACAGGCAGAGGAATCCAAAGCCTGTTCAAAAGACTCTTCATAGAGTCGGGTCTTTGGAGCCACCAGGCAGGGCTCCTGAGGCTACCACATCCACAGGGGCCTCCACTGCTAGACAGAATGCTCCTGAATCGAAGGCTCAGGCCCGTCCTTTGCCCAAGCAAAGAAATTCTGAGCCTGTCCAAAGGAAGCCTGTGGAAACTACTTCCACAGTTAAACAACCCATCAAAAGGTACTCCCAAGATGCTGGAAAGGGACAGCCTAAAGGTGTGGGGCGGGCCTTAACCACAGGTGCTGCCAAACACCTTATGAAGTAGTTTGTCAACCTGAAGAACTGGATACCCTAATCCAATGGAATTGTCAGGGAATTCATGCAAAATGGGAAGAACTGCAACATCTGATAGCTTCATGTAATACAGTTTGTGTATGCCTACAAGAGATTATGATCAGGGATAATCATCCAATTTCCCTGAGAGGATTCCAAGTTCAAGCCCATTATGGGACCTTTGATAATGGACCTCATGGAGGAGTAACAGTGATGGCACATCAGGATATTCCCTTCCAGGCCATCCACCTGCAGACGACACTGCAGGTGAAGGCTGTGAGAACAGGCTTGGCACGACCTTACACTGTTGCATCAATCTACCTCCCTCCACATAATCTCAACATAGATGATTTGGAAGATTTACTTGGGCGGTTGCCTCATCCATTTCTACTCTTGGGAGACTTCAATGGTCGGCATCACCTCTGGGGAGACATTTTGTGCAACCCTCGAGGAAGGGCCTTGGAGTCCTTGTTCTCAAGAGTAGATGCAGTTTTACTGAATAGTGACGCACCCACACATTTCCAAATTCAAACTGGGACATTCTCCAATATTGATCTGTCAATTGGTTGACCTGATTCACAGTTGAATTTCACTTGGCAGGTCATGGAAGACTTACATGAAAGTGACCACTATCCAATACTTTGGAAGAGGTGAATGGTATTCCAGCCAATGGAGTGCAGAGATGGCGACTTGAACATGCAGACTGGAATCTTTTTAGATCAACTGCAGTATTGCGAGGATCTGTGAATGATTTCCAGTGTGTTCAAGATGCTGTTAATCACTTCACATCACGAATTCACCTTGCAGCAGAAGCATCAATTCCCAGAAGTAGCGGGCAGTACCGTCGACCTCCGGTACCATGGTGGTCTGATGAATGCCAATAAGCTGTCAGAGCAAGAAAAGCTGCACAAAGGCAGTTGAAACGACGCCCAAGTGATGTAACCTTGATCCAGTACAAAAAGACCCGAGCCAAGGCCAGGCGAGTGCTAAAGGAGGCTAGGCGGACATCGTGGAGACAATATGTCTCCTTAATTAACTCTGGGACTCCCTTAGCATGGGTATGGGACAAGGTGCGTAAGATCGCTGGAAAGAGCACATCCATATCACCACCTGCTCTGAAAATAGATGGTATAATCCTAACAGACAAAACAGATGTTGCAAATGAGCTGGCAAAATCCATGGCAGAGATCTCCTCTGGAGCATCTTACACTGCCCGATTCTCCACTCTTTGGGCTGAACAGGAACGACACACAGTGTCGTTCTTCAGTAGCACTGCAGCAGAACTTCCATACAACTTTCCATTTTTGCGCAAGGAGATGGACTCTGCTTTGCAGCTCTGCCGTAAGACTGCCCCAGGAAATGACGATATTCCATACCAAATGATATCTCACTTACCGGAGAGTTCCCAAACGTTCCTGTTGGATCTATTCAATAGGATCTATTGGGAGGGCACAGTGCCATCCAAATGGAAAGAAGCTATAATCATTCCTGTCCCTAAACCTGGCAAGGATGCTTCGATACCAGGGAATTATAGACCAATTTCTCTCACAAGCTGCATCTGCAAGTTGATGGAGAAAATGGTAAACTTCAGGTTGACATGGCTGCTAGAAAAAGGAAAACGTACTGACCCCATATCAATATGGGTTTAGAAAACTGAGATCGACCACAGATGCACTTGTAAGGATGGTAACTGCTATACAGAATTCCTTCAGCATTCCGCGACGTCATATGTTAGCAGTCTTCTTTGACCTTGAAAAGGCTTATGATACTACTTGGAAGCATGGCATACTCATGAAGCTGTATGACATTGGTTTAAGAGGAGCATTGCCTACCTTCATACAAAGCTTCCTTGCTGACAGGAAGTTTAGAGTGAGGGTGGGAAACAGCTTCTCTAACCTGGAAGACCAGCTAGAAGGGGTCCCACAAGGGAGTGTTTTAAGTGTGACCCTGTTTGCCATTGCTATAAATGACATCGTAAAGGTCGTTCCAAGTGCTGTCTCATGTAGTCTGTATGTGGATGACTTTACACTTTACTGCTCAGGAGGAAGCCTACAGGATGTGCAAGGGCACATGCAGACTGCAATAAATCAGGTTGTGCAATGGGCAACATACCATGGGTTCAAATTTTCTCCAAGCAAGACCATGGCTATGCATTTCCACAAACGGGAAAAGTTCCATCCTTCCCTCTATTTAGGAGCAAACCCACTACATTTTGTCCAAGAGGTAAAGTACTCGGGTCTAATTTTTGACTCAAGCCTTACATGGGTGCCTCACATTAAACAGTTGAAGGTGAAAGCTACAAAAGCGCTTAGTATTTTGCGGGTTCTTTCACACCTATCTTGGGGTGCAGACCGCACAACGCTTCTGCGGCTTTACCGAGCGCTTATTCGTAGTAAACTTGACTATGGATGTGAGGCTTATTCATCTGCAACTCCCACTGTTCTCCGGATGTTGGACTCGGTTCATAATGAAGCTCTGAGAATCTGTATAGGGGCTTTCAGGTCTTCACCTGTGGAGTCCCTGTATGCTGAGAGTGGAGAACCACCTCTTTCATTACACAGGGACTACATGAACCTGATTTACTACACGAGACTACAAAGGATTCCGGGATCTCCTACATCCAGATTGGTTTTCAACCCCCTTGAGGATAGCCGATCCTATGGTAGGAGAATGAGGAATCTGGTGGAAAATCTTAATTTAAATCTCACAAATGTTCTGGCTGTTGGAACTTCCCAAGTCCCCCCTTGGACTAATTAAGTCGAGCTCGATTTGGTCGGAATCGGGAAAGGGGAGAGATCCGAAGCAGAAGTCAGTGAGATATTTCTTCAACACACTTCTAAGTACCAAGAATCATATGCAATATATACAGATGGTTCGAAATCTGAAAATGGTGTGGGCTTTGCAGCAGTGAGCAGAAAGAAGACTGTATCTGGCAGTCTTTCTCGATCAGCCTCGATTTTCACTGCAGAGTTACATGCCATCCTTGCAGCAGTCAAGATGACTAGAGATCTTACAAACCATTCCGTTGTAATACATTGTGACTCTCGTAGTGCCCTGCAAGCAATCAAGAGCTTAAACTCGTCACATCCAGTGGTGAGGGAGGTTCAAGATTGGCTTGCACTGATGTCAGCACGTAAAAAGATAACTCTGTGTTGGTTGCCAGCACATGTTGGTATCAGTGGGAATGAACGAGCTGATCAGATGGCCAAGGCAGCTGCAACTCAGCCCTGTGATGCTCGTTTTCCTCTCCCACACACTGACTTGAAACCCAGCATCAGGAGTTATCTTCGTGATAAATGGAGGGAACAATGGAGGCATACCTCTAGAAATAAACTGCGAGAGATTAGAGATGACCTTAGCAGTAGGCTGACCAGCATCCACCCTAACCGACAAGTAGAAGTTGTAATAACAAGGCTGAGAATCGGGCACACAAGACTGACTCATGGGCCGATGATGGCTAAAAGTGAAGCACGCTGTGAGGAATCGCACATGTAATGGAAAGATGTGCAACATTCGCAGACCAAAGAGGAAGGTACTTGTCTCCCCCATATACACAAAAAAATGTATTGGGGGAGGACTGTGACATAGAAGGTCTTATTAGTTTCCTTAGGGAAACTAATATTTTCAATAAAATTTAGTTATGCATAATGTTTATGCAATAGTTTTTTAGACATTTAGAGCATAATATTTATGCTTCGATTTTAATATCATAATTATTGTTATTTATGACATTTATTGATAGAGTTTTATCGGTTTAAATAGTTTAATATTTTTCAGTCTAACAAGATGTTCGCCGCTAATGACCCTAGCTGTTGTCGTGGCAGATAATTTTAAATAATCAATCAATCCCTGGCCCAAGCTTTAATGAACCAGGGGTGGGTGCACTATCCCCTCTCATAGGTCTTGGTGCACCAGGAAGCCATTTTGTCATATCCCTCACTGGTGACCCCTCCAGTATGGGTAGCCCTCTGGTCCGGCTCACCAGCTCATTGGGATCTCAAGCCCCCCCACGGCGGCAAGGCGGCTTCCGTTAGGGGAGTTCACATGTGGAATCCCTGTATGCCGAGAGTGGAGAACCACCTATTTCATTACACCGGGACTACATGAATCTGATTTGCTACACGAAACTACAAAGGATTCCAGGATCTCCTACATACAGAATGGTTTTCAACCCCCACCCTATGGTAGGAGAATGAGGAATCATGTGGAAGATCTTAATTTAAATCTCACTATGGTTCTGGCTGTTGGATCTTCCCAATTCCCCCTTCGACCAATCAAGTTGAGCTGAATTTGGTCGGAATTGGGAAAGGGGAGAGATCCGAAGCAGAAGTCAGAGAAAGATTTCAACACACTTCTAAGTACCAAGGATCAGATGCAATATATACAGATGGTTTCAAATCTGAAAATGGTGTGGGCTTTGCAGCAGCGACTGCATTTGGTACTCTTTCTCTAGCATTCTCGATCTTCACTGCAGAGTTACATTCCATCCTTGCAGCAGTCAAGATAATTAAAGATCTTATAAACCATTCCACTGTAATATATTGTGACTCTCGTAGTGCCCTGCAAGCAAACAAGAGCTTCAACTCATCACATTCAGTGGTGAGGGAGGTTCAAGATTGGCTTACACTGATGTCAGCACGTAAAAAGAGAACTCTGTGTTGGGTGCCATCGCATGTTGGTACCAATGGGAAGAGGTGATCAAAAGGCC
>NC_061831.1:30891630-30901630 GCF_019202785.1 Penaeus chinensis
AGTTACTTTATTTAACTTTCGGTAGTCTGTACATAATCTACTGGTACCGTCAGATTTTGGCACTAGCAGTGAGGGTGAAGCCCATGGAGAGTTACTTGGTTCAGCTAAACCATGATCAAGTAGATAATCTACTTCCTTCTTCATAACAGCTTTCTTCTCTGGACTGAGTCTATATGAACTTTGCCTAATGGGTCTTACCTCGGGAGTGAGTTCAACATCATGTAGAGTATGGCCACAAAACCCTGGGTTATCAGCTGTTACCTGAGGAAAATCTTTCAGTATTAGATATACATCATTTAACTTTGAAGCAGGCAAGTAAGTTAAATATTTATGAAGATTAGCTATTATCTCAGAGTTATGTGGATTATGAGGACCTGGGATTTCTATGTAATCAGTCTCCTCAATATACTCGTTAGACATAGAAGTTATGGGAGATTCCTGAGGAATCATACATGCAATAGATTTGCCTTTGGCAAAGTCCTCCTTTGGCTGCCTGTCAATATACGATTTGATTAAGTTGATATGTACCAACTGGGTATCTTTACGTCTATCAGGAGTTTGAACTACATAATTGTAATCAGAAACTTTATGAGAAACAACATAAGGCCCAATGAATTTGCTCTTTAGAGGGTTTCCTGGAATTGGAAGGAACAGTAAAACCTTGTCTCCTGGAGAGAATACTCGAGTTTGAGATTTTAAATCATGAGAAGACTTCATTTTGATTTGAACGTTATGAAGATTAGAGAGAGCCAATTTTCTTGCCTCTGATAACTTAGCTCTAAGATTATCTATGTAAGATGCCACTGTTTGATTAGGGGGAGCTGAAGAGTCTGAAAACCACTGATCTTTAAGAACTTTAAGTGGACCTCTAATCTGTCTTCCATATAGTAATTCAAATGGAGAATATCCAAGTGATTCTTGTGGACATTCCCTCAGGGCAAACAGAAGAAAATGAATGTTCTCATCCCAGGAATTCCCTGTTTCTAAGCAATACTTTTTAAGCATAGATTTTAAGGTCTGGTGAAATCTTTCAAGGCAACCTTGTGATTGGGGATGATAAGCTGTTGACATTTGTTGCGAGATACCTAACAGTTCTAAGACTTTTTGAAACAAGTCACTTGTGAAATTACTGCCTTTGTCACATTGAATCTCTTTAGGGATTCCAAATGAAGTGAAAAAATGAAGTAGACATTTTACAATGGAATTAGCAGAAATATTATTTAAAGGGTAAACCTCTGGATATCTTGTAGCAGTATCCATAATTGTAAAGAGATAATGGTTCCCTTTCTTTGTTTTAGGCAGTGGTCCTACACAGTCAATTACAATTCTTTCAAATGGATCCGAGTCTACTCGAATAGGATGTAAAGGAGCTCTTGGAATTATTTGATTGGGTTTTCCCCCAACTTGACACACATGGCAAGACCTGATAAATATTGTAACATCTTTCTTCATACCTGGCCAATAGAAATTTTGAAGTATTTTCTTGTAAGTTTTTTGAATACCTAAATGACCTGCTAAACCATCATGTGCAAGTGTCATGACTGATTTCCGAACTGACAACGGAATTACAACTTGATGTACTTCTGACCATGTATCTAAAGCACAGAGTTCAGGAGGACGGAATACTCTCATTAATAGTCCGTCATGATAATAAAAACCAGGGACCTTTTGATCTTTAAGACTGTCTAAGGCAACATGTCTGCATTTAGCAAGAGAGGGGTCATCGTTTTGAGCTGCAATTAATTTACTTCGTGTGATCTCTTGTGAGATCAAATTATCAACTGGATTTTCTTTTTCTAAGGAAGATTTCTTATATAGCTTAGAACGAGTAACAGCACACACAGGGGAAATATGAGGTTGTTTCTGATCCAGTTCTTTAGTTGGGCTATAGGTTAAAGGCTTAGCAACAACATTAATTGTAGGGTACACTAATTTCCCTGCTAGATCATGTCCAAGAATTAAACTGATTCCCTCTATTGTAAAATTATTTTCTGTCACAGCTATCTTTATTGCCCCTGATACAAAATCAGAAGTGAGAAAAATATTTGCTAGTTTATAACTAATTTTGGAAGTCAAGTCTTTAATAAGAACTTTTTCACCTGTATATTTTGTCTCAATTCCAGGTAAAGCAGACTTTAGAAGTATACTTTGAGCAGCTCCAGTGTTCCTAAGGATGAGTATGGGATAGTTCCCCGATATTTAAAATCACTGAATGGATCTGGAGAGTTTACATTTGTCACACTTGCCACTGGTTTTGGTTCAAAAGCTTGGATGCTTGGACTTATGAATGGTCTTACATTTATGCCAGACTTTCTACACTTTGGGTCTTTGCACTTGTCTATGGTATGACCTGCTCGCTTGCAATAAGAACAAAAGTTTAATGGTGCAATTTTGCCAGCTTTACCACCACCATTCCCAAGGTTTTCACCAGAGGAGGACTGTACATAAAATCTAACCTTGTCTACCTTACCCAGCTGTGACCTTTTCAAAAGCGCAAATGAATCAGCTATTTGTGCTGCTTTAAGGAGATCGGTTTCACCCCTATCTTCTATATGCTTAAGGATATCGAAGGGTAACTTTCTTTTTACTTCTTCTAAAATAAGAAGTTCTTTTAATTGTGAGAAAGATTTTGTTGAAGTTGAATCTAGCCATTTGTTAAACAATCTAGCCTTCTCAGTAAAAAATTCAGCAAAGGTACCATGGGGAGACTTAGTAAGACTTCGAAACTTTTGTCTGTAGCCGTCAGGTGTGATTGCATAAGCATCAAGAATGGACTGTTTTATGGATTCATAATCATCAATGCAATCAAGATTTGAAAAGGATGATGGCAGCTTTACCGCTTAATTTAGGTTGGAGAAGCCAAGTCCACTCAGCATAAGGCCATTTAAAGTGTTCAGCAGTTTTCTCAAAGTTACGGAATGAGCCATCAGGATCATTTTCAAGAAATGAAGGAACAAGGGGTAGATTCTTAGTTAAATTGAACGTATCATTAATGACAGAATCATTATTGCCCGTGCCATTTAATTTAGCTTCTAGTTTTCTTTCTTCTAATTTAAGTTTAGCTATTTCTATTTCCCTGTCTCTTGCTCTTTCTTCTAATCTTTGCTTTTCTACCTTAAGTTTTAAATCAAACGCATACTTTTCAAATTCTAGTCGAGCAGTGGACCAAGACTCCTCTTTCTGATCAGACAGAATGGAAGTGTCTCTAACGTCAAGCAGTTCGGGATCTTGAGGGTTTAACCCAATGCCGTCGGGGAAAATGAACAAAAAATGGGGAAAATGCTGTGCCCATTTTCTATATTTTTTGTGAAATGTCTGCTCATAGATGGCTCTGCTAGTGCTTAGCCACAAAGGAGTCAATTAGTAGACCTTGTGACCATACGTGATTTGAATTGGCGGGAAAAACGTGTTTTTTACTAGTGCTATGGATATCGATGGTGTTATTTTTATTATAAACATTATAATTATTATAATGTTTTTTAATATTAGTAACAGCAAAATAAGATAATGTAAAATATTTCGTAAATCAAAGAAAAGGGTGAACGGGCGAGACGGGCAGTACTCCTAACTGGCTCATTGGTGACTTAGTACAAGTATAGCCATCTATGTGTAAAAACAATCAAACAAGTACTAACAGTGGGCATAGCACGTGTCTACCCGTCGTACCCGTCGGCAAGGGGTTAAAGAATCAGTGGCTTCAGAGGGAAGGAATTCTCTTTGAATTAGATTTTCTAATACTAGTTCCTTAATTACTTTCTTAGTTGCTGAACCCGAATGAGGTACCGAGAAGTATTGGGCAATAAAGCGCCAATCATCTTTCTTAATAGGTTCGGCTAATTGTTCAAGTGTAGGATTTTCACAAAATTCTTTAGCATTAAATGTAGACATATTAAAAGGAATATTATTTGAATAGAAGTTACTGTTCGATCAACTTGTAGCAGAATAGAAATTGAAATTATTGCAGGAATGTTTGCTAATAATCCCTACGTTAGTTGACAGGCTAATATCGAACAGTTGACTTAATGACGTACTAACACCCAGGTTAGATATTGGCTTACAAATACCATAAATGAAGCAGACGGAAACAAGAACAAATTCTCAGCACTTTGACTTGCTTAGCCTAACTAGGAGAAAGTACGTGGAAACAATCCCGCGGTTCATGAACAAAGAAAGGGTACGGTATTAATGTCGCCGGATGAATCCCTAATCTGATTCATAAACACTATTACAGTGATTGTTTGTGATCACCCTTATTAAGTAGGTGATGTTAACGTGATAAGATAGAGCGAGCTGTTAATTGTATAACTCGTCTCTATGAGAAATAAGGTTACGGCATTAATTAACCCGTGAGAAGATCCGGATATTTTACTTTAAATGTAAATGTAAAAGTACGGCATTAAGTATCCCACTAAGTAGATCCGGATGAATTCCTTATTCCTGGTCGGACTGACGCTGTCTGCCAAGGCGTGATTATTATTAGAGTCCTGACTAATCTAGCTACTATATTGACACGGGGAATCCGCGTATTTTCTACAGTATTACAGGTCAAGCAAGACGGGAGTGATCAGTTCCAAGTACTCCATTACTCATTTAGCAGGAAATACTATCTCAGTAGTAAACACTTTTAAGTCTAAATGAAATCTAAAGTAACACTATCCTGACAAACCTCCAATAAAATCAACGATCATACACAAAGAGATTTTGATGGTGCATAAAAGAAGAATTATCAAAGAAAAAAATATCCCGGACAGGCCCCCATTTATTACGGATGTAGTTGTTTGATGAGATTTAGTCTTATTCTAGGGGAATGATGTAACTACAAGTCCATAATAAAGTTTGATGCAATAAGTTTATACTCCAAAGTATTATGATATTTTCCAGGTTCTTAGAATATATTTAGTTTATTAAAATCACGTAGTAGAATTGTATATTTATTTACTTAGTTTAGTATTTATTTCTTATTATTTATTTTTTATATTATTTTCATGGAAATGCATAAAACGCAAGTAATGTTTTATTTTTATTTTCTCAAAACCCCAATCCATTACCAATATTTACATTACCCGTAAACCGTCACATAAAACCATGAATAAATATCCTTAATTAAGAAACACCATCAATATTCTTCTTGTAAATTATTATTTATATCTATCTTACGATTTCCTGTAGTATACCGTCACCAGATTCTTGAGGTCACAGCTGAGTAGTAGCGAGGATAGTTGACCGAGCTGCCCAGTTCAATGGCTGAACAACTCTTGCTTTTTTCCGGCTTTCTTACCCTTATATAGGCCTTCTTGGCGGGTTCGCAGGGCAGCGTCTTGAGAAGTGGCGCGGAGGTCGCATCGCTTGTTCTCCAACGAGGTCGTTTGGGGTCAAGACGTTTGTTTTCCAATTTAAGATTTCGCGAAGATAAATCGGCAATTGCAGACGGAATGGCGGCAGTTGTAGCAATATATATACATATTTATATATATATGTATATATATATATATGTATCCTGTATGGAATACCCGAGATTCCCAAAGCAAATGTTCCGATGAGAACTATTCTATCTGCCATTGGAACCATAAATTATAATGTAACAAAAAAAAAAATTATTCTCCTTTTGAAAGAATTATTTTAGTATTATGGTGAACTGGAGAACATATCTCTCAAACTCAATTACTAATGTTCCACTTGATGAGATTCTATCAGTTATTATGGATTTTCTTTTTGACAATAAAAATAAATACAGGGTTTATATAAAGTCAAATTAAGAAACTTTTGGATATAGAAAACAAAGACATCTTGTCTTATTTCAATGGAAAATTATATAAACAGATTGAAGGGCAGCTACGGGTATTCCATATAGGCCCTACGACAATATTTGTATGCGTCATTTTGAAAACAGCTGATAAAAAATAAGTGATTAAAACTCAGAAACCCAGTTAAGTCCTCAATCAGAAGTCATTCTTTGAAAATAATTGAAAGTAATTATGAAATTCTTGACTCTTTCCAATCTGATCTGGACATAAACAATCTGAAAATCTTTGGATTTAGAAACGAAAAGTTAACCTTAATGAATCCCTTTCCTCCACTGAAATCCTCGAGTAGCTTCCCAACCATTTTTTTATTTTTTCAATTCTGAAAAGGCCATTGCATTTTTGATTGGCAGAGGCCCAGACGCTCTGCTACTTCCATGGGGCTCAGGTGGTGGACGTGACAGTCTAGTTTTTCCTTTGTTTTTGGAAGGTTTATAGATAGTAGCATGTGATGTTGCAATACAATTAATTCATCAATGTCTCAACATGTTTCCATTTGCCCAAATGCAATGTTATGTAAATTTCATATGCTCTTTCGGTCTACCTTTTGCACATGAGAACGCTTGGGTGTTGATTTCACATTAATATGCTATTTCATAACAATTTCCTTTGTAAAACCACGTATCACCACCTTAATATATTTCCTATATGATGTTCCCTCTTGTGATAAGCATATGTCTTACATAACTGTAGAATTTTGTTGAATTTAATGGAAAGTTAAATGTTCTTATTCTATTTTTTTGTTCTTTGTTATTTTGTTATTTTTCTCGTCAACATTGCATTTATATTCTAAATATTCCTTAAGTGTTTCTCGTTACGTTGTTGTGTTAGTTATATATAACGTCCCCAGGCTCATTAAAAGGTGTAAATAGGTCACTGGCACCACCCGACTGGCACGGTCGGGAACGAGTGCCTGACGTAAGAGGGAGGCGGTGTCAAAAGAAATGTAGGAAGGAGCGACAGCAGTGTGCGTGCTGTGAAGTGCAGTTGAGCCCAAGTGAGGCAGGCGCGGTTAGAACCCCGAGGAGAGGCGAGTACACAGGCTTCATCTATACTGCAGGGTTTCGGATTGTTTGCCCCTTTTAAACTTTAAAACCAAAATATTAGTACTTTTTCATCCTTCCTTTTTCCAACAGACTTATATAAAAATCGAAATTATCTATTCATTTAGTAGGAGTAATATAAAATTGAACATAAACCCAACAAGAGCAAAATAAAACACAAACACAGACAAAGAGAGTTTTGGTTCGTATTGCATTTAATATCTGCAAAAACCTGTATATAATAATTAATATATATCGTTACTAGAATTATTTAAAATATTTTAAATTTCTGTTCATAAACTGAATAAAAGTTCTTTGAAATAAAATAGTAAAACAAAACATAGCTCTGATGAAAAGTGTATATTGTAAAACAAGTTCATAAAATGTTCGGTGCAAAAATGCAAAGAGTAAACTAATCACAATAAAGTGCAGATAAAATTATAATGAATAAAATAATCATAAAGATTGAAAGTTTCTCCTCTTATATCAATTTATTTTCTTTGTGTTGATCTATTTCGTTCCCGGCTGAGACTCGTCTAAGACAAGATACAAAAATGTTTATCAAACTACACTAAAACAACTATAAACAAATAAAACAAGCAACGTCAACGAGGCCGCGCATGAGTCGCTCCAGCGGGCCTCCCGTTTCTCTGAGCCGCAGCTTCCTCCCCGCGCCGGGCATCCTCACCCCGGGGGAGAAAGGCAGGGGTGTTGGGCGACCTCGGAGGCGCCGGGCATCCTCAGCCCGGGGGAGAAAGGCAGGGGTGTTGGGCGACCTCGGAGGCGCCGGGCATCCTCAGCCCGGGGGAGAAAGGCAGGGGTGTTGGGCGACCTCGGAGGCGCCGGGCATCCTCAGCCCGGGGGAGAAAGGCAGGGGTGTTGGGCGACCTCGGAGGCGCCGGGCATCCTCAGCCCGGGGGAGAAAGGCAGGGGTGTTGGGCGACCTCGGAGGCGCCGGGCATCCTCAGCCCGGGGGAGAAAGGCAGGGGTGTTGGGCGACCTCGGAGGCGCCGGGCATCCTCAGCCCGGGGGAGAAAGGCAGGGGTGTTGGGCGACCTCGGAGGCGCCGGGCATCCTCAGCCCGGGGGAGAAAGGCAGGGGTGTTGGGCGACCTCGGAGGCGCCGGGCATCCTCAGCCCGGGGGAGAAAGGCAGGGGTGTTGGGCGACCTCGGAGGCGCCGGGCATCCTCAGCCCGGGGGAGAAAGGCAGGGGTGTTGGGCGACCTCGGAGGCGCCGGGCATCCTCAGCCCGGGGGAGAAAGGCAGGGGTGTTGGGCGACCTCGGAGGCGCCGGGCATCCTCAGCCCGGGGGAGAAAGGCAGGGGTGTTGGGCGACCTCGGAGGCGCCGGGCATCCTCAGCCCGGGGGAGAAAGGCAGGGGTGTTGGGCGACCTCGGAGGCGCCGGGCATCCTCAGCCCGGGGGAGAAAGGCAGGGGTGTTGGGCGACCTCGGAGGCGCCGGGCATCCTCAGCCCGGGGGAGAAAGGCAGGGGTGTTGGGCGACCTCGGAGGCGCCGGGCATCCTCAGCCCGGGGGAGAAAGGCAGGGGTGTTGGGCGACCTCGGAGGCGCCGGGCATCCTCAGCCCGGGGGAGAAAGGCAGGGGTGTTGGGCGACCTCGGAGGCGCCGGGCATCCTCAGCCCGGGGGAGAAAGGCAGGGGTGTTGGGCGACCTCGGAGGCGCCGGGCATCCTCAGCCCGGGGGAGAAAGGCAGGGGTGTTGGGCGACCTCGGAGGCGCCGGGCATCCTCAGCCCGGGGGAGAAAGGCAGGGGTGTTGGGCGACCTCGGAGGCGCCGGGCATCCTCAGCCCGGGGGAGAAAGGCAGGGGTGTTGGGCGACCTCGGAGGCGCCGGGCATCCTCAGCCCGGGGGAGAAAGGCAGGGGTGTTGGGCGACCTCGGAGGCGCCGGGCATCCTCAGCCCGGGGGAGAAAGGCAGGGGTGTTGGGCGACCTCGGAGGCGCCGGGCATCCTCAGCCCGGGGGAGAAAGGCAGGGGTGTTGGGCGACCTCGGAGGCGCCGGGCATCCTCAGCCCGGGGGAGAAAGGCAGGGGTGTTGGGCGACCTCGGAGGCGCCGGGCATCCTCAGCCCGGGGGAGAAAGGCAGGGGTGTTGGGCGACCTCGGAGGCGCACGGGGATGAACCTCGGCCGTGGAGCGAGGGTGGACGGCGTATACAGGCGGTCCATCACAAATGGAAGTTGCACTCCTTTCATAATGCATTTTCCTTGATTTAAGATATTTTTTCAATTTCATTTTTATGTTTGCTAAAATATTTCATGATTTTCTGTATTGATATATTGTATAATCCTTCATTTCAATACATCTCAACCTTTATAAAGAAATGTATTTAATATATAATTTTGTCTGTATTTTGTTTGTTTTTTTTGTTTGTTTTTTGTATATGTGTATATTTTGAACTAAAGGAAAATGTTTTTGAATCCTACGGTTTCACATTGAAGACGGGTTTTGTGCAATCGAAACGTTTGTGTTTCCCTTTTCTTATTATTAAAGAAGAAAGAAGTAACGATGTGTCTGTTAACACTGGCCATGAAGTTCATTATATATATCTATGTGTGAGTTTTTTTTATAATCATAATATTTATATGTATACCCATATATATATATATATATATATATATATATATATATATATATATATATATATATATATATATATATATATATATATATATATACATATATATATATATATATATATATATATATATATATATATATATATATATATATATATATGATAAATATATGTAAGTTAAATACTTACATATGTGTATATGTATGCATATGAAAAGGAGAGAACACACTACCATGTTGAACGTATCCACGCTGGTAGGAGGGATGTCGAACATGCCTTCTACCGTTCACGGGTACGTTCGGACATCCTGAAGGAGCGGCTCCCCAGCCAAGTATTCCAGCTCTTTGCCGATATTGCCCACGATTCTTCCCGGTCCCTCTCCACCAACCATGGCCGCTCTCTCTCCCGCAAACTCTCCAGTCTCACCGCCCGCAGTCCCTGGTCCCGCTTCTCCCTCACCGACGCTGTCACCAACCTATCTTCCCTGTCCTTGACCGCCCACCAGCAACAACTCCTTGGCTTCGGTCTTTCCTTTGCCCTCCGCCCTCACCCCCTTACC
>NC_061831.1:30906630-30909130 GCF_019202785.1 Penaeus chinensis
ATTTAAACGTTTCGAAGGTAAGCAAAACCTCCATCATAAGTGCTGCCAAAAGGATCCATTCAAAGAATCAGCTAGACACCTAAAATTACAAATGTGTGGTTCTGATTCTAGATGTAAACACAAAAACGATCAAACTATCAAATACATAAAAGAGGACAATATTTACATAGATGTAAAGCAAATGAATATAAGCATATAACATAAACATATAAGTGCCATATAATAAACAAACATACGTGTATACACGCCCTTAAACGACGAAGCTAACCGCAGTAGGTGTTTGTTGAGAGGGAAGGCCAATTGAGTAAACAAGGTGGCTGCGGTGGTTGTATTGTTTAGTTCCGGCTTCATCGTCCGTCTCAACAAGGATTCCGAGATGATGTCTAGGCGGCAGGGATGTGAGAACAGAACATGTGTTATATGTGTTATAGAAAGGTTGTGAGTGATGCTGGATCTGATCTCTTAATGCCGAGAAGGATGGTCTGTTCTCTTGCATCTCGCAGGGAAATTTGATGCTAGGGTGTTTCAAGTTAATATAAGTCAGGAATTTTAATAAACTTCAATTTTTTCACGACTATCTAACTCTTCACTCTCAAAAACATATGTGTATATATATATATATATATATATATATATATATATATGCGTGTGTTGTGTGTGTGTTTGTGTATGTATGTGTATACATATCTATATGTATATGTATATATGTGTGTATATATAATATATGAGCACACACACATATACATGCATACATATGTATATATGTATAAATATATAAATACATATATAAAAAATATATATATATAAATATATATATTTACTTTTATATATGTGCACACACACACGCATATATATATATATATATATATATATATATATATATATATATATATATATATATATGTGCTATTTTTTTTTTACTTTTACATATGTACACACACAAATATTATATGTATATATATACATATATATATATATATATATATATATATATATATATATATATATATATATTTACATACATATATATATCTTTTTTACTTTTATACATGTGCACACACAGATATTATATATTCATATATATATACATATATATATATATATATATATATATATATATATATGCACATATATGTACATTTATATATGTATATATATACATATATATAAATAAATAAATATATATATATATATATATATATATATATATATGTACATACACAAGTAAATACTCTCCCTCTCGCTTCCCGCATGAACCCCCTTAATACCTCTTCTCTCCCACGCACTTTGTTCCCTTCGTTTTCTGTCCTTCCCATCGACAGGTCTCGTGAAAGCTGTCAGCATCGAGACGCGCTGGTTGTATAAGGTGCGTGGGGGCTCCTTAGACTTACGCACCAAGAGATACAAAGGGAGAGGCCCAGCATGTCTTATCATCATCTTCCTCATCGTCATCGCCATCGTCCTCATTATCATTATCGAAATCACTAATAATTCTGTTAACATAATAATTTCTTATTACCATTTTTTATCATTTTTATGCTTTTATTACTGTTTTCATCATCATCATCTCCATCTGTACTAATTTTACTTTAAAAACTACTGTGACTATCATTACCATTATGAAGATTATTTTTTTCTTACAATTATCTTTTTCAATACGATTTTCGGGATAATTGTAAGTCTGTGTAATAACTGTAATCGTATTATCACTGCTGCCATCATTACTGTTATCCCCGAGTTTCTTGCTGTTTGTGGTGTTATTGCTTACAATAACACCATTGTTGCTATATTTATACACCATTTTTGTCATATCAGAAAGCTTATTCATATTGGAATACAATCTCTGTACTGGTCTTAATGAAACAAATATTTTCTTCGATAAAGAATATCGTAAATAAAAATCTAAGGTGACGCACTAAAAATATATTTCACGTCATTAAAACTATGTTGAAGGATAAAGGCGGTTTCGTGGCGTTTCTTGGAAACAAAGACATGATTTCGGCTCAAACGCCGCTAGCTATCAGTCTGTGATCTTGAGATGAGAAACCATTACACATATCTTGTTTGCACGCCCTTCTTTGATATGTGTTGTGGTCGCCGAGATAATTGCTTTCCTTTGGGGTTTCTCTCGGGGTGCCTTTCTCTCCTCGGGTTTGGTATGATGTGATAGTATTTAGTGGAACTGAAAGAGAAAGCTTTTTGGTTGGAGTACTGAAATTTGTAAATCAAAACCTTCCGTTTACTTTCAAAACACTGTAAAAATGTCCCTGTTATAATGCCATTTTGGTATGATGGACACGCTGCTTCATATATATAGATGGAGAGATAGATAGAAAGATGGAAATATACATTATACATATATACATATATATACATATACATATATTATATACATGAAAATAATTTTCATATAATAATGAAAAATTTTCATATAATATCTGGGTATACATATATATTATACACATATATATAATATATATATTATATAAATTATATATGT
>NC_061831.1:30939130-30944130 GCF_019202785.1 Penaeus chinensis
ATAATTATATTTAATGATATCTAGTTTTACTTTCGTTAATACTATTGTTATTGCTTTGTTGTTATCATTACCACTGATATTGTTATCACCATTGCCATTATAATGACAATAATGGCTATCCTCATTATTATTATTATTATTATTATCATTATTATCATTATCATTACTAGTATAATCCTTATCGTTATTATCATTATGATTATCATTATTTTTATAATAACTTTTTTACTTTTATTACTATTATTTTAGTATCATTATCATCATCATTATTATTACTGTCATTATTATCATTATTGCTATTATATTATTGTTCTTATTATTATTGCCATTATCATTATCATTACCATGATTATCATTACTATTATTATTATTATTATTGTTATTATTAATTTTATTATTATTATCATTAATATTATTATTATTATTATTATTATTATTATTATTATTATTATTATTATTATTATTTCATTATTATTATTATTATCATAATTATTATTATTATCATTATTATTGCTATTATTATTATTATTATCATTATTATTGCTATTATTATTATTATTATCATTATTATTAGTAGTAGTGGTAGTATCATTATTATTATTATTATCATCATCATCATTAGCATTGTCACTGTTATTATTATCAATTTAATTATTGTGATTGTTTTTATTATCATAATCATATGGAAACATATGATTTATAAATAGTTACCTATACGAAATACATCTTCTGCATAAAGCGACTCATGCCATTCCTGACATAATAATTTGGGCAGCCGTCGAAGCACTCATATTTAGAGAGTCTCTAACTTTCTGGGAGCTTGATAGCACTGACTTCGTCATTCCAGAGTTGCTTGATGAGCTCGAGGGTGCCCCTTCTAAGTGTCCTGATGCATAGCCTCATCACGCACCAATCAATCCCCTCGCCTGCATAAGACTCTTGACAACATTCAGCTTCAAGGTCCTCCTAGTGGTCAGTGTCCTTCCTGCAATCTTCTGCACGTCATCATATATCACAGACGCAGTGACAGCTGTCATGTCCATATTAACTGCTTCCTCTGCCTGCAGGTCCTTTCATTTTCAGGCTTGTGATTTTAGTAAAAAAATATTTTATTAGGAGGGGGGGGGGGAGCTACAGGAGGGACGGAGATGAGGAGGGAAGGAAAGATGGGGAGTGAGGGGGGTGAGGATGGAAGAGGAAGGAGGGGGGAGGTGTAGGAGGAGGAGGGACGGGAGAACAGGTAGGGGAAGGAGGGATGGAGGGAGGGGTAGGAGAAGGAAGGGAAGGAAGGAGAGGTAGGAGGGAGGAGAGAGAACACAAAAAAGGAGGCGGCGCGAGTGAATGAGCAAGGTATGGGAGGGGGATGTGTGTACAAAGGAGAGGGAGGGAGGCAGAAAGAGAGAGAGAAGGAAGGAGGGAGAGAAGAATGGGGAGAGGAAGAGATTGGATAAGACAAAGAAAATGAGGAGGGGGAGGAATGGATGAATAATTAGTGAGGTATGAGAGTGGACACAGGCGCGGGGGAACGAGGAAGAGAGGGAGGGAGGGAGGGAGAAGGGAAGCTGATTTTGCTTTACATACAGTAAATAATGCATACAGTAGGACAAACCTTCACAGTTGTATCTTTATGTTCCTCAACCAATTAATTCCCATAGTCGATGAAAAAAGAAAAGAAAAAAAAGACGGGAATTCTATCCACCACATCCTCCCGGCATTTGGCTGACCACCCAATCAGTAGATGACGGCGCAAACTGTGCTTCCTGGCTGTCAGCGATAAATACGTTTGCGCCATCTTCGTCCTCTACCCTCCCCACGTCACTTTTACCACCTAGCACGTCATCTACAATGTTTTCCAGCTCGTTGTAGTGTTTCACTGGTGATAGCATTGGCGAGCAAACTCAGAGAGCTCCCCAAGTGGACCGGTCGGTTGGGGATACTGATAAAATCTCCCCCAACAATTTCACTCCTGATGTCAGAATCACAGTAGGTAGACCATGACATCAAGCTCCTGTGGAAAATTCCAGAAGCACAAAATTCACTTCATTTTCCACAACTCACCTATTTCACCACTTTTTTTTTCTTGTGTAATCCATAAGAATGAACACTTGCCTAAAATTCAACACCAATGTGACCTCAAAGTACACCAAAATAACTTCTAAGACACTTTAGTCATGAAAAAAACTGAACAGGGGTTCGGCTGAAAACACTATACCTTTATTGGTACTAATCGGGTATCTCATACCCGCCGGTCTCTATGTCAATGATAATAATAGTAATAATAATGATGATGATGATGATAGTAATAATAATAATAATTATAATAATAATAATAATAATAGTAATAATAATAATAATAACAATATTGATAATAATAACAATAATATAGATATAGTAATATCAATGCAAATTATTATAACATAAATAATAATGATCGTAATAATAACAATAATGATAATGATAAAACAATAATAATCATAATAATATAATGATAATGATAATGGTAATAGTCGAAATGTTGATAAAAATGGTAATAATAAAAACATGATAATAATTGTAATAATAAAAATTATGATAATAATAATAATAATAATTACAACAATAAAGATAATACTGTTAATAATAAAAAAAAAATAATACAAATAACTATGAGACAATAAAGGTTATAGTAATAATAACAATGGTTATGAAAAAATGATGATACTACTACTGCTACTAATAATACAAATTATAATAATAATAATAATAATAATAATAATAATAGTAATAATAATAATAATATGGTGATTATAATGATAATAATAATAATAATAATATGGTGATTATAATAATAATAGTAATAATAATAATAATAATAATAATAGAAGTAGTAGTAATAATAATAATAACAACAATAATAATAATAATAATAATAATAATAATAATAATAATAATAATGATGATAATGACAATAACAATAACATAAACATGATATAACAGTAACAGTAACCATAACTATAGCGACAATAGAAATGAGAGTAATGATATTCTCAATAATGAAAAAGATAATTATAATAACAGGAATAATAAGGTTAACTACACTAATAATAAATATTCGATGGTAATGATTCAATAACACTAAAAGTAATGATGGTCATATCAATGATGATAATAACAATCGTAATTAATTGTCTAAAATGGTGTGTAGCAATCCTATCAATATATACTGTTAAATTGCATGTCAATATTTTATTATATTTATTTATCAGATGCCTGTAATAATATGTTTTGAATCGGGTCATATAAGCTAATTGATTATGCTCGTGATTGTGTTCCGAATTTGAACAAGATAACATTATATATTCGATTATCAAAGATATAAAGAAGAAAAGGCAAGTGAGAAGTGTGAAGGATTTTCTGACGCTGAAATTCCGAGGATAAAATAAAACGGAAAGATCTTACATTTCCAGAAAGGTTTCAACGTTGAGTGAGATTGAGTAAGCATTGTAACTCTATGTTATTTGGTATATCAAACGGAACCAACTTTCTTTTCGTCCTTTAATATCAACTTTCCTCTTCTTATCTTCTTTATCGGATGGACAACTATTGCAATCTTTAATGCGTGTTCTAAGTGGCACGGTTCAGTTTGATAAGCTATGTTCTTATATTACATTTGTGTTTGTGAGCTTAGACACTCCCAAGCCGATATGAAATTAAATATGTAGGCAGGGAATTGTGTATAGGCATTCGTTTATGTAAAAGGATTTTTCCCCTCTCCTTATCACAGCAAAAGCGAAACAAACACCAGTCGTCCTGCTCAACTATTGTTCTGTTGCATCAGGCCTTCATTCAAATTTCCCGTTGGTTCTAGTCTGTTGTTATCTCTCAGTGCCCATCTATTACCTTATTTTTTTTTTTTTTTTTTTGTTCTTTTTAATCTCTCTTTGCCTCTCCGTCTTTCTCTCTCCCCTTCTCATATTTCCCTTCCTTTCACGTTTCAATTCTCTCCCTGACGTGCTTCCTTTCCCTCTCCTCCATTTCTTGCTTCTCGAGCGGCCCTTCTTTCCTTTCCCCAATCGTTGGGATTTTTCCCTCGCTTTCAATGACACCTTTTCTTGCTCTCTCGAGTAGTCTGTATTTCCTCCCTTCTTCCCTTTGTCTCTTTATCTGTCTGTTTGTTTGATTGTTTTTCTGTCTGTCTCCTTCTTTCCCTTTTTCTTCACAGTTTTTTTTTTGTTTGTTTTTCTGTTTGTGTATCAATATCATATTCCCTCCTTCATACCCTCCTACATTCTGTCTGTCTCACTCACTCACACTCTCACACTCACATACACTCTCTCTCCCTCTCTCATATTTTCTCCTCCTTCCCCTTCTTCCCCTTCCTTACCCCTCTCCCTCTTTTCGACGACAAAAACGCATAATAGCAACCGGTCTAGAAAAAAAAAAAAAAGACTTGGTCACGAATTCTTGCGTGTCCCGGCCGCTTCCCCGTGGCACTCTGCTAGATTGTGAACGGTGCCGCTTGTCTCTCCTGCTAGTCTCGCCAACCCGAGGAATTCATGAACGTCCGGAAGCCGACATTGTTGGTCTGTTGTCGGCGGCTTTAGGGAGCACGGCGTTCTAGAGAGAATGAGGGGGGGGGGGGGGGTCATTCGTATTGTTTTTTTTTTTATTTTTTGATAAGTTATTTCAGGCTCAGGATGGTGCCGACGAGTTTGCGTTTATATATGCCTCAGTGCTAAAGAGAATAACCCATGGAAATACATGCTATTCCCGAAATAGAAATACATATAATTCATATATAGTTTTATATATCAAGCATACTTTCAATACTTACATATATCCGACCAGTGCAATTCAGCCTGAGGAATTACGGGCCAAATCAGCTTCTACCTGGGGTAAGCAGGCCAATACAGATTCAGCAGAGGGTTTCCCGGGGTTCAACAGTCTAATACGAGTCACAGACAGTAGCCACGTCTCTTCCAACTATAGAAAATCGAGTTGAAAGGGAGAACTCATTTCGG
>NC_061831.1:30954130-30956630 GCF_019202785.1 Penaeus chinensis
TGTGTATACATATATATATATATATATATATATATATATATATATAAACATGTGTGTATAAGTATATTTTATGATATCCAAATACAAAAATACATGAAATAAATCCATCTCCACACACACTCACACACAGACACACACACAAATGCTGTTATAACATACAAAACAAATCGTCAGTGAACGAGCTCAAAAGTCGACGAATTCCCCAGCGAAGTCACAAAACTAGTACCAGCGATCCCCGCACACACAAAGCCAGGAAACAAGGTCACAATATACACAGACATGTCCACAGTTGCAAACTCGGAGGTTACACTGCAATGGAAACTTTACTGGCACTGACCTCGCTCCGTTCGACTTGCTTTGTAATTAACTTATCGAGAATGACGCGAAAAATTTAATAACTCCAAAGTGTCTAATTCCACTGCGAAGAGAGCCAAAGAAAATTTTATTCTTCTTATTGCTCCAAGGTGTTAACGGCGGTAATGGTAAGGAAAACTATTGGAGTGATGGTGATGATGATAAGGATGATGATGATAATGAAATAATGATGATAAGGATGATAATGATAAGGATGATGATGTGATTGTGATGGTATGGTGATGATGATGTGATGGTGATGAATATAAGGGTGATAATGATGATGGTAGTGATGATGTAAGGGTGATGTTATAATGGTGAAGTGATGATAACGATAATGATGATATGATAAAGATGATGATAATCGGGATTTACCTGTGTATCTGTGTCTCCTTTCCTTCCATTCTTTTTCTCTTATCTTTCTCCTCTTTGTTCTGTTCACCTTTAATTCTTCATGCCTTCATCTCCAGACTTCTTCCTTTTACCTCCTTATTTGCCACTCTCTACGGCCTCTTTCTCCGCGCCTTTGTCCTCGCACCTCGACTGCTTCAGCCTCTCAGGGCCTCCTCACGACACCGGCCTGATGCCATTGTCCTCGCATCCACGTCGCTGCAAGTCGTCGCCCTGGACATTAAGCAAACCAACAGCGCGTGGAAGTACGACCGCTGCGACCGTGTTTCTGACTTTGCAATGGAGTCGTTACACAGGACTCATGAGCCACCATTAGACTTTGTCATACTCGTGCTGGATAATGATCCGGTCTAGAATGACCAATAGATAGATTTTTTTTTTTTCTACTTGACTATTTTTTAATTAGTTGAAACATTCCTTGTAAAGAAAAAGCCACGGAATGTAGACGAAAGGCACCACACGAGCGCTCAGGGGAATGCAAGAGCCTTCTCATCCCAGGAGGAAGTCGACCAGAGCCGAGGCGAAAGAAGGCATCCGATTATGTTTCAACTTTAATCTTACATCTCATTAATTTCGGAGAGAATCTGGCGTCCTTTTATCTGGTGATGACTTTAGGGCCGCGACCTCAAGCAAACATTTCCCCTGAATGGGCGCTCGGTCAGGGAGCCCCATGAAAATCATAAGAATCATCATTATTGTCTTTTATAATGATAATAGTAATACTAATAATAATGATTATAATAATAATAATGATAATACTACTAATAATAGTAATAATAATATTAATAGTAATTGTAGTGGATAATCACTCCGGGAAGTTAGAGATGTTGGTTTGGTAGCGTGTTACCCAACTACAGGTAACGTCCATGTGGGTTTGGCGTACTTTGGTGATGATTCTCAGGTGATAAGAAAGTGATCCCGTAGTCACAATAAAAAGAGCAATGGAATATCATCACTGGTTGACTGAAAACACAACACAGAAAGAGCATCCATATTATATATTTATTTCGCACAATTCTTTCGGTACAAGACAAAACACCATACACTTACTTGGTACAACAGAGGCAAACAGCCACAGCACGAGAAGCACCAGTCAGCCAGCTAATAATCCAGCGGTCTGTTACCACATAAAAGATAAAAGCCTCTCTCTGACCGACCTGACTTGACCTTTTATACTGGTGGCTTCCAGCGCTTGGCGATATTTTACCCATAATGCAGTTAATTTCATTCACTAAATAGTGTATAATGAGTTTGAAATAAGTTTAAAAATACCTAAAATAAAGAGAATAATAAAACTGTACAAAAATAGGCACATAGAAGAAATATAAGACAGCAAAGTACGAAAAAGTGAAAGAAGGGATCCGTGAGGGAATACGAGATAACAAGAAGAGAAAAACGAGCAAGACACAAAGCTAAGGTGAATTAGTCGAAGGCAAAAAGACAAAAATAAGACAAGGTAAGTACAGAATATAAGGTAAGTAGTGTATAAGTAGTGTTACATACAGTAGAAATAGTGTAGATGTAGATATAGATCACGGACCAATGGGAAAGGAAAGTCAGAGGATATAAAAACACCGGTTTATTCTTATATAAAATAAAAACACAGACAAAATCTGGAAAACAGCAAAACCACGTCATCTTGCAGGGCGCAAGAATCCGTAGATTTTTATACAGATCAGTAACGTTAGGGGAAAATGCGGCCCGAAAGCCTGCGGGATGACCCGCCAGAAGCCAG
>NC_061831.1:30961630-30964130 GCF_019202785.1 Penaeus chinensis
TTGTAATTGTGATTCTTGAGAAGGAAACAGTCTATTACAGTCACAACATTATAACATGAATAGTTGTTAAGTTGTAAGTGTCATTTTAAGAAAATATATATTCCCACGAGTCTTTTGAAGTCTTTGTGCAGGGGAAGGCGCTTCTCTTTGCAAGAGTGACATGAATGATTGATTTGTTTTTTTTTTATATACTCTCTAAATACAGTGTGTGAATAGTCATAAAGTAATTCCAGCCAACATATCTTTCGTTATAGGAGTTGTGTTTGTATTCTTTATATCTTATATCGCTAAAACAAACAAGAAAAAATATTCGGTCTTTCTCTCACATTAGGCACACCCACACACACGCGCGCGCTCACACACAGGACTAGGCTTGTTCAACGCTAGTGCAAAGGTTCCTCGGCAGTTCCTTCCTTCGCCTTCGCCTGCCGGCCGTCTCAGGAAGCAAGCATCCCAAGGAGGCGTTTGCAGGGAAGCGGTGAGACTTAAGGAAACATCAGATTGGCGGCCTCGCATTGCGCCCTAACGGAAGGAAGGGGGAGCGAAGAGTCAGGGGTTTACGAAGGAAGTGTCAGGGGGAAAGGAATGGACGGGGGAAAGGAGAGGGATCGGTTCAGGAAGGGTAGCAGGAGGAGGGGAGGCGCACAGGAAGGAGGAAATAGGAAGGGGGAAGAAAGGAGGCCGAGGCGAAGGGGGGAAAGGGGATGAGGGTAGGGAAGGGGAGACGGGAGGGGAGGAGGAAGGTGGTAGAGGGTGAGCGAAGCTGAAATAGGAAGCGGAAAGGAGTGGAGAGGGGGAAGGGGCGTGGGCGTCCTCCCTAGGAGCGGTGCCAGGGTAGCGGCGCGAGCCAGCCTCATTATTGGAGATGGCTGAACGGGTCATTCCTCGCCGGGATAATTGCGGCAGGAATGGCTCGGGTAATTGGACGGAGCCACGAGAGGGCGCCGCGAATCCTTCCTGAAGGATCCGACTTCCGGGAGCTTCAGAATGGAAAACCTTCATTACAGTGAAGAATGGGGCCATTACTCGATATCAGCTCCTTGAATTTCATTGGATTCGGTTTATAAACCTTAGATTAAGCCAAACGCACAACCTCATTAGCGGAGTGGACAGAAAAGGACCTTTGGAGGAGAGTAGACTGACTTACTTCGTCTTGGGCGTCTCTCAGCCTCACGATTCTGCGCCACGACTGTCGCAGGTTTTTAGGAAGAGGGAGGCAGACTGCGGGAAGGTTCACGAAGGCTCGATTTATAAAAGGGAGTGTGTGTGTGTGTGTGTGTGTGTGTGTGTGTGTGTGTGTGTGTGTGTGTGTGTGTGTGTGTGTGTGTGTGTGCATAAATATACATATATATATGTGTACATATATATACGCATATATATATATATATATATATATATATATATATATATATATATATATATATATATATATATATATACATGTAAAGATGTGTGTGTGTGTGTGTGTGTGTACATACATATATGTATTATGTATGTATACATATATATTATATATGCACATATGTATATATATATATATATATATATATATATATATATATATATATATATATATATATATATACAGGCATATGCGACTGCGTTTCAGGTCATATGGCGTAGACTAAGGCCACAGCGCAGAGCAGATGGATTCCCCAAAAGAGGAAAACGAAGGAAAGAACAGCCAACTTTTCTTCTCCGACCCGGTGCTTGGTCGCTCATTTGAATTTCCTACAGCCTTTTCCTTTACTAGCAACAACAATAATGCCAATGTAAATAATAATAATAAGGAATACAACACAAGTAATAATTATGGCGATAATATTAATACTAAAAATCCTAATAATACTGACAACTATTATCATCCTTATTATTATTGGTAGTAGTAGCAGTAGTATCATCATAAATGTGAATTTTCCTCGACAATTCCTTATTTCATCAGTGTATTTCATCAGAGTATGAATATTCACCTGCATACTTGTATATATGTATGAAAGTAAACGCATCTGTATACGAGGGTACATATCAGTCTCCGTGCGTACCTGCCACTCCGTACGGCATCCTTGTAGGCATAAGTCAGCCCAACCCGCGAGAGCAAGTACATTCCTCCGAGGCTTACATTTCCGTGAAACCTAAGCCGGGACACCACATCGCATATTGGTATTACGAATGTCCTCATTTCCTTCAAGTGAAATTTATTTATATTGGCTGAATCGATACTTTTCCAATGGCGGCGGCTCCAGCGAGGGCGCATCTGTATTCGCAGTGAAGCCAGAAATCGAGTTATATTCACTTGAGCAACGCATGTGTCACGGAATTACGTAAGCGCAGCCTCGTCTGATTTGCGGATTGGCTCTTCTTGTCTTTTTAATTCGCGCTCACAGTCACTGTCTAAGACTTATTCTCGGCCCGCTCTCGGTGTCGCACTAAAAGTTTATTTCCGAGGAAGGGAGGCTCTGCTTAACATTCCGGCCGGGATCTGCTCGTAAACTGGGCCTGG
>NC_061831.1:30969130-30971630 GCF_019202785.1 Penaeus chinensis
ACTTTACCGAGCGCTTATTCGTAGTAAACTTGACTATGGATGTGAGGCTTATTCACTGCAACTCCCACTGTTCTCTGGATGCTGGACTCAGTTCATAATGAAGCTCTCCGAATCTGTACAGGGGCTTTCAGGGCTTCACCTGTTGAGTCCCTGTATGCCAAGAGTGGAGAACCACTTCTTTTCATTACACCAGGACTACATGAGCCCTGATTTACTACACGAGACTACAAAGGATTCCGGGATCTCCTACATCCAGATTGGTTTTCAACCCCCTTGAGGATAGCTGAAAATGAGGAATCTTGTGGTAGATCCTTATTTACATTTAGCATTTTGTCTAGCAGCGGAGGCCCCTGTGGATATGGTGGCAGCTGGGGCTGTCACCGTTGAGACCTCTAAAGCCCTGCCTGACAGGCTCAGGATTCTTCTGCCTTTTCAAAGGGCGTACCTCAGCCCTTGCTACAGGGGCATTCTGCCTAGAAGCAGAGGCCCTTGTGGATGTGGTGGCAGCTGGAGCTGTCACTGGCTCCAAAGATCTTACTTTGTGAGGGGGAGTCTCCTCAATTGACCCCTCACTCCTACTCCATTTCTGGTGGAACAACTCACAAGAGGCAGGTTTCAGTATTTGAGGACTGATTTTTAAAGGTAGTGGCAGAGTGTGTGGTGTTAGAAGTATTGGAGGGCAAGGGATGGCGGAAAGGATGGGCTAGAACCGAGGCAAAGGACTTACCTGGCTGTGCAAACAATATACTGGCATGTCACTTTGCCTCTGGAAAACCTTCTCCTTGCTTCTTATTACCAATACTTCTTTTTCAAACTTGTACATTTTACATTACTTAAAAGTTTCAGGATCTTCTTTGCAGTAGTAGTAGCATATTGGACCTGGACAGTTGTTTTCTCCTTGATGACCTGTTGTACCACACTTTACACACACTCTTGGTTGTCCATTTTCCTTAAAATGGCAAGAGTTGGCTCCATGCCCATAACCCTGGCAGTGGAAGCACCACATATGGTTGGGCAAATATGACTTTATCTTAAGGTGGTATCAAGCCAACTTAACTGATTCTGGAAGGTCTAATATTTCAAAAGATAGAAGGAGAGCTGGTGTCGACTGTTCCAAACCATCAACTTTCTTCTTAAAACGTTTTACTGTCACTACATTAAATTTGTTTTAGTTCTTACAGTTTCTTGTTAGAAAACCTCATCAGGTCTCAGGAAAAGACAATTCCCTTACACTAATTGATGGTTTAGTGAGAACATGAGACTTGAGCCCCAGGAATGTCACATATCACATGCAGACGGTCACTCTCGTCTGGTGATGAAACTTCAACTATCAGGCTACCATCTCGCTGTGGGATGATACGAGGATCACGTTCTGAGAATGTTACACATCTTTCCACTTCATGTGCAACCAATAATGGCTCTTGGCATCCCTCACAATGTGATTCACTTTTAGCCATCATCGGCTAATCTCGTCAGTACCAGGCGTCTTTGTGAACCCAGGCCGAGTTTTAGGTATAGTCAGTGAGGATGCTTGATTTATGGCATTGATAAGTCTGGCTTCAAGCACTTCCACATTTTCACTTTGTTTAGGTTCATTGCATCCCAGACAGTGGGCCCAAACATTCTGATGTGATGAGTTTAAGCTCTTGATTGCTTGCAGGTCACTACGAGAGTCACAATATATTACAATGGAATGGTTTGTAAGATCTCTAGTCATCATGACTGCTGTAGGGATGGCATGTAACTCTATAATGAAAATCGAGGCTGATCGAGAAAGACTGCCAGTTGCAGTCTTATTTCTGCTCAATGCTGCAAAGCCCACACCATTTTCAGATTTCGAACCATCTGTATATATTGCATATGATCCTTAGAACTTAGAAGTGTGTTGAAGAAATATCTCTCTGTCTTTTGCTTCGGATCTCTCCCCTTCCCCGATTCCGACCAAATCCAGCTCGACTTGATTAGTCCAAGGGGGGACTTGGGAAGTTCCAACAGCCAGAACCTTTGTGATATTTAAATTTAGATCTTCCACAAGATTCCTCATTCTCCTACCATAGGATCGGCTATCCTCAAGGGGGTTGAAAACCAATCTGGATGTAGGCGATCCCAGAATCCTTTGTAGTCTTGTGTAGTAAATCAGGTTCATGTAGTCCCGGTGTAATGAAAGAGGTGGTTCTCCACTCTCAGCATACAGGGACTCCACAGATGAAGACCCATACAGATTCATGAAGCTGTATGACATTGGTTTAAGAGGAGCATTGCCTACCTTCATACAAAGCTTCCTTACTGACAGGAAGTTTAGAGTGAGGGTGGGAAACAGCTTCTCTAACCTGGAAGATCAGCTAGAAGGGGTCCCACAAGGGAGTGTTTTAAGTGTGACCCTGTTTACCATTGCTATAAATGACATCGTAAAGGTCGTTCCAAGTGCTGTCTCATGTAGTCTGTATGTGGATGACTTTACACTTTACTGCTCAGGAGGAAGCTTACAGGATGTGCAAGG
>NC_061831.1:30999130-31004130 GCF_019202785.1 Penaeus chinensis
AATATAGCTTAAACTGAATACTCGCTATGTTAAAAGCAGAGAGAGTGAGAGAGAAAAAACAAGCTCACTCCGTAGCCCTTTTTGCCCCTTCCCCCCTCAACCTCCCTGGAAACGAAAATGGAGACGTTGATGGTTACATGGTGTCGAATAGTCAATTTAGTGGTTAGGAATTCCATTAAATGCTACAGCAAAATTACTGTGTGCAATGATTTGTGGTTTAATGCGTAATATTATCTAGAACTTTCTCAGTAGCTATAGAACTGTATCTACATTAAGGATTCAGAATGTGGCTAAGGTTAAGAATACTTGTGGATACAATCTAGTGATACTTCAGTAGAGTTATATTTCGTCACAAAAAGTAATCTGTGCCTCTGACAGTCGGGCAGATAACCTCAACTCCTGTCTGGATACCACTTCGGATGTTAGCCATAGAAAATGTTTCAATGTCTTGCTGAGTTCTGCTATGAAAGTACCTTAAACAATGTAAGAAACTGCAAATTACATCCAATTGGGACCTCACTTGTAACGAATAAAAAAAGTGTCTTTACTCCGACAGCTATCCAAGAAAATGATCGAGAACATTACGCAACATGAGCGTATGTGATAACACTAATATTCTCAGAAAGTGTAGCAAAACTTCTTCACTTATAATGGTTGTAAAAACAAACGAAGAGTTTACAATGAAAAACAATCAATAGGATCAAAGTAGAAATCACATCGCTTGTATTCCCATCAACAAAAGATTTCGCAACTGCCAAATCCAGCAAAATCTTTAAGAACAGACTGTACCGCCAAACAAACCAAGAGTATACCTCTTCTTGATGCCCAGAAACTAGTCAAACATTCCTCCAGTATACAACCATATTAATGAATCGTTTTCGAGCTCTTAAGACCAATGAGCTATAGTAAGAATCTATTGGAAATAACATATCAATAACAGTGAGTGTGAGATAGATAGATAGATAGATAGAGAAAGAGAGATAGAGAGAGAGAGAGAGAGAGAGAGAGAGAGAGAGAGAGAGAGAGAGAGAGAGAGAGAGAGAGAGAGAGAGAGAGAGAGAGAGAGAGAGAGAGAGAGAGAGAGAGAGAGAGAGAGAGAGAGAGAGAGAGAGAGAGAGAGAGAGAGATTTAAATGGATGTCGACATTAAAAGGATTTTCTTGTACACCATATTCATATCAACAATGAGGAAGCAATACTGATAAAAAAGTGCTAAAAAATACAGCTCCGTTTCATTGATAATAATGTAAGAAAATAGAAACCTTGCAGTTAAATGGACAATTTATAGCATATGAATGAGAAGAAGAATGAGATAAGGAAGTGTATTTAACGTTTTGTCCTTCGTGGCTGGATTGAGAGAGATGCACTCTGCGCCGAAGTCGTAGTCGGAGAATCTGGCATGCAGCTCTAGAAATTCATTCGTACTTTTAATTGTCATAAAGCAATACGCGGGAACCTATTTCTTGCCTGGTTTTACTCGGCTATGCAGTTTGCCATCTTCATATACAAATTGTGTGTTGTGTGTATATATATACATACATATATATATATATATATATATATATATATATATATATATATATATACACCACACAAACGTGGTGTGTATATAAATAAATATATACACCATATATATGTGTGTGTGTGTGTGTGTGTGTGTGTGTGTGTGTGTGTGTGAATGTAAGAACATGCATACATGAATTATAACACGCACGCACGCACACACACACACTGCCATACAAACAAACAAACAAACACACAAACAAAGACACACACACACACACACACACACACACACACACACACACACACACACACACACACACACACACACACACACACATGCACGGATATATATATATATATATATATATATATATATTTATATATATATATATATATATATATATATATATATATATAAACGCGTTGCCCCCAGGCACCAGAGGGCTTGCCTTGTGTGCTGCGAGGCCTCAACCTTGAAGGAACGCCAGACAAGCAATATCAAGCCCCTTCCCTTGACACGCACACTGGGATGTGATTTATTTCTGGATATATGTTAATATACAGTATCGTGAATAATTTTGAGAAATTTGCTACAGTGAAAATAAGGAAACAATGGCCAGATCACGTATGTTTAACAAGTCAATATTAGGCATATAATTATTTTATTTTTCCATGTTATTTTTACCTATATTTTGCAATGCAGCATTGTAAGAAATGATAATAATTACATATAATGGTACATGGACATCCATCTACGCACACACTCGGACGCGTTTTGGAAACACTAATAATGTCGACAAACTTCTTTCCCATTTCTTGACCTTCTTGACCTTTATCGTTCAGTGTTTTATTTCATATATATTCAATGATATGATAGAATACCCATGCATACAAATTATTCATTTTATTTCTTATTTATTTGTCTGACTTTACATGGATATCGATATAAAAAAAATGCTCTCGCACCATATGACTGAATTCCTATCATTGGCGAACTGAGTCTGCTTATCTGCTTCGTTGTTACTGTTTGCGCTTTCCCTCAATGCCTCTAAATAACTAACTGATTTTGGTAAATTATATATGTGCGTTAAGCTGGGAATGATGTCTACATTACCTGTCGTTACATATTAATGAAAGACAGTAATCGAGCCTCGTAATAATGTGATGGTCAGAGTGACACTGTAAACTCGTAAACAACTATTCTTATCTATTCTTTTGTTATCTATTTTTATGTAAATAGAGTTGTCCAGTTGGTTATTATTATGATGGCATCGATTGACACGCACACAAGTAGCCAGGGACCTGCATGACAGGAAGTGCATGTCAGTCATAATTCATTCTCTTTGGGATCGATGACACATGGAAATATTATTTTTCTTGTTTATATTGTGATCTTTGTTTCTTTCTCTCTCGTTCTTGAAATGGAGCATTTTCCTTCTTCTCTCTCTTTGTTTTTCTTTTTTTTCCTCGCTCTTTATATGTTAGAAAGTGTGGTATAAAAAAAAAGAAAGAGAGAGCGAGAAAATAAAAACTAGCCTCGTGGCTGTGAAAAGGTCAAGCAACGTACCCAAAAGAAACCGCCTTACTCTTGCTTTACACAGTTCTTAGCTTATTGTCGTTAATAATTTTTTATATTGATGAAAAAGAAAAGCATGTGCACTTTTCTTACTGCAGATTAGGCGAAATGAATTATGACAGATAAGTAAGGGACGAGGCAGATTAAAACTTTCAAGATTTTTTAATTCTCTCTCTCAATCACAAAATTTATTTACTTGGCATAATTGCAAATGTGTTCGCTAAAACTTAAATAAGCTCGTAAATAACTACTTTAACTTTATAATCTCTAAACGTCAAAGATTAAATTAGAATTGTCAGAACGCGAGAAGAAGAGCGCGCGCAGTTGCAGTCAAGGGGGTAGACAAGACACGCTTGCTCTCAGGCCTGCTAGTCACTTTGTAGCAAATAAAAAATAAAAAATAAATATTTATATAAGCAAGAAAGAAGGAAAGAACGAAAGAAAAAAACGATATATAAATGAAGAGAGAGAGAGAATGTAAGAAAGAGAAAGAACAAAATAAGAGTTCATAATTATAATAAGTTTACGATATATGTTCATATAAACGTCTGGTCGCGTGTGTTATAGTAACCTCGGTCATAACTTACGTTAACAATAATACTTCTGAAAAGCTCCATAATTACAATATCAGACATTTTCATTTATATGGGTTTCTTTCTTAACTTATCTGTGAATGTCATTCATAATTTGTTATGATTTCATAAATTAGACACATAGTTTGCAAAAAGGTTACTTCAAAACTCAATCTTGTTGCAGAAAACATCACGGAAATTTACCAATTACCAAGGTCAAATTAGATTTATTTACAAAGTTATATGACTTAAAAATAATGGGGAGTAATGAAGAAAACGCCAGGGCCTATTTACATGTGCATAAACAACGGAACGATCAGACGGCGGTGTGATAAATTATTCATACCCATAATATTACCCTGACACATGAATACGATTTACGCAATATAAAACTTATAAATGTAAGATCACCTTGAGCATAGACACACCAACCAAACCTTATAAAATAAGTCAATAACCGGCTAAATATCCTGAGCTTTACCCAAAACACGTCCCGACCGACAACCAACAACAGCCTCCGGTCGGTTTCGAACCGAGACCATCGTCACTTTACTCGAAAGGAATGAATAATTCCTTTGGGAAAATCAGGCTTGGATATAGATTGTATTGACATGTCAGTACAGTTTGTAATGTCGAAGAATCTATGTGTAAACTGTGTAATGAAGAATATAAGCGAACACTTGTACATTATATCTCAGAGTGCCATGTGTTACAGCCTTTCAGACCACCTAGCAAGAGGTACCGGGAACTATGTAACTACTTCATATCATCTGATGTCTTAGAAGATATACTTATGTTGTATCCTAAATTTGGAATGTAGTATCACATAACCGCATATCAAATGTATTGATGCTTTTCCACGCCCAAGCTATATGCCGGCGTGGCAGATAAGTAGATAAAGGACTGTGCAACTGTTCCTTTCCTTAAACTGATAAAGTACTCATAATAATGTTATTGGCTAAAATTCAAATGTAATACCACTATGCAATGTTATGACCATGCATTAAATGTACCACAACTTGCCCACGCCTGTGCAGTTAACCAGGGTGGTAAATAAAGGACTAAACTAAACCAAAAACAAAAATCTTATTACTAAAGAGTGATTTCCCCTAATATTAATGAGTTATATGTTCAGTGAAGTGACAACACATATAAACAAATTAACCAAATGATTAACAATTGTTCCAATATTATCCTAATGTTTGCTGAGACTGTTATAACGAGCATTTCATATTTCACAATATTCCACATTATATTTTGCATCTAAAATTTACTCAGTTATCTCTGGAAAGAAACATTTATCTGTTAGCAGATAGCCAAAATTCTTCATAATTACCATACTTGCTG
>NC_061831.1:31016630-31021630 GCF_019202785.1 Penaeus chinensis
CCTCCCTCTCTCTCTCTCTCTCTCTCTCTCTCTCTCTCTCTCTCTCTCTCTCTCTCTCTCTCTCTCTCTCTCTCTCTCTCTCTTCTACGTTCTCCCTTAAGAGCTACCATTATACATCTGATTGTGGAGAAAAAAAAAACAACTTCCAATTTCTAACTTCTCAATATAAGTAATAAGCGAAAGAAAGCAGGGCGATCAGGCAATAGATTTTTGTTTGTCGTAACAGCCGGTGCAGTTGCAACATTCAGGCGAGCTCAGGGTGTCTCCGCCATGGTCCCGCCGCGGAATTTATCGTGTATTGTGTCCCACACTCGCCTGGGTTTGAAAATATTCCTTGCTTTGTAAGCGGTATCATTTTTAATAAGAGGTACGATGTATTTTTGTCTATTTGTTATTTTTAAGTAAAAGGAAGATGTGTTTGTATTATTTATGTAAATAATAAAATGACAAGTACGCGTTTATGAATCATTACGAACATACTTTTCTTATATATTCAATCGGTTCATTAATTAATATGTTCTTCTTTATGTGTGGCTGTCAGTGTGTATGTAACTGTTCTGACGCTCTCTTTCTACATGTATATATATGTTTCACCAGGTGATTGAAGTGACACTGGAAGTTACTGCTCAATTGTGCGGTCTAACTTGAGAGCCTGTGAACAATTAACATGTGAACAACAATAATGGTAAACTCGTTATCAAACGGTAAGGTACAATATGTAGCCTTTCACATGTACAAGGTAAACAACAGGCTCTATGTAATTTATAAAAGATTGTCACAATCACTGACACCCTTACAACCTATTTTGAAATAAGAAGAAAAATATATATATATATGTGTGTGTGTATATATATATATATATGTATATATATATATATATATATATATATATATATATATATATATATACACACACATACACACCTTCCGTGATCATATTGAAATAAACTCAACACAATATCAGAAACATGAAAAGCATAAATTAGCGCAAATAATACAAAACTTGCCAAGTATGTCACTCATGGTGCCACCCCTTATTCTTTCACTGATGAACTGGGTGTCAGGCTGAATCAAATTCGCAACAGCCTCAGGGCCAATATGACAATAGCATTGCAATGCAATACCTAAATTAAAAGGACAATGCCATAATACTTCACAACTCTTATACCCTGAGTAACTGGAATTATGTTCAGCCCTGATAAAATATTCATAGCCATTTTCACTCGGTGCATTTCACATCACAATTTTCAAGACTCGGGCAATAATAACAAAACATAACTCACCAATAACGATATCAGTACAATGCTATGAGGGCAGTGTCTTATGGAATCCAATCAGTTCACGGTTACATATAACTACGTCTACACAGCAAGCCAACGCACACAGTTGCCGCTTCCTGACACTCAGCAAGGGGAGGACGCTGTGTCTCTGCTCCAACCGAAAATCAAAATGCGCAACTGAACATATAGTGATTACATATTGTACAAAACAGAAAAGCTGATCTATTCATATATCAGCTATGTTATTCATTCAATGAAATAATAAGATTCACCTCCACATACAAAAATATTTATACACATTTCTACAAACTACACAGAAAACTGTTTAAGGGAGAGGGGGGAAGTGAGATTTTCCCAGTATACTATCTATCAATCTACTTATCTATCCATTTATATTCGAAACACACACACACAAACACACACACACACACACACACACACACACACACACACACACACACAATTATGTGTGTGTGTGTGTTTCGAAGTTGTTACCGTCCGATTTACGAATCCGAAACGGTTCGACTCGGAGCCAACACCCGTACTTGCCTCTGGTCTTCGCTTCACGCAACTTCAAGTAAGTTATTATTTGTTAAATGTATCTAATATATTTTTGCGTGTATTAATAAAGTGTACGAATATTTAAAAATAATTTTGAACTATTTCAGCGAGTGTTTTCTATCTTTTTTGAAAGAACAAGTGGAAAATAAAATGAAGTGAATCAGTGAAAGGAAGTGAAATTTTAGGATAAGACGTTTCTTTTCATTCACATTAATACTTTATTAGATCGATATTTGCTGACTCACTCTGTACCAGTAAACTTTTAGCGCAGACTCGAGCGCGCATTTCTGCTTAGCTTACATGGCCTACCATACGTCCTGTATCATGCTTAACCACTGCGTGCTCCATATTAGGATGCCCATTTTATTACGTACTATGTTATTTTTGTATATTTGTTAAATATATTTTTGCATATGTATGAGAACTTGTTTACCTTGTTCCTCGAACAAAATCAGTCACCCGCAGAATACAAAAATAAAGAACCATCATCAAAAATAATAATCAAATTAAATAAACACCTAAACAAATAAACAATGCAATACATAGGTCTGTCTGTGTGTCCATCCCTCTCTCTCTCTCTCTCTCTCTCTCTCTCTCTCTCTCTCTCTCTCTCTCTCTCTCTCTCTCTCTCTTCTCTCTCTCTCTCTCTCTCTCTCTCTCTCTCTCTCTCTCTCTCTCCCTCTCCCCCTCTCTCTCTCTCTCTCTCTCTCTCTCTCTCTCTCTCTCTCTCTCTCTCTCTCTCTCTCTCTCTCTCTCTCTCTCTCTCTCTCCCCGTTCCTCCTGCTTTTAACCAATTACCAATTCACGAAAGAGGGAGGAGGAAAGATTAGATAACAAGAAAATTATTATACAGAAATGGAAGTCCGGAGCGAAACTTAAAAGGACAACACGGGTCACTAGGGGAGAGGGAGGAGGGGGGCGGGGCTGACGGAAGGGTGTCAGGTGCCAAGAAAGAAATTGAAGAAGCAATTAAGAGCGATGGAATTTTAAAGGTCAGTTCCCCACGTCTAGAAGGCTGGTGTAGTGAGCGCCGCTCTCTTTACCTCTTTGGACGGTCCACACCCACCCAGCATTTCCCAAAACTCCCTTAAAAATTCTCCGCGACAAGAGAACGCGTTGAATCAGGGCACAAGGCACTGGGGCGCTGCAGAAGGGACTCTCCGAGGAAGGACGATATAGACGCTCTGGACATTTCTTCTCAATCCGAGGAGATTTAGCCCAGAATTGCGAGTTGACGACGCCCCTGATGTCCGACTCGAGGCCTGCGAAGGATGGCGTCAGGAGGTCTTCCTCGCTTGTACCCGCCAACGATTGCGCCCAAGACGGTGACGGACGGCTGAGGGAAAATCTTCAACGGGCTTTAGGCGCCAAACCCTCAGCTAACTGAAGTACGCCCTTTATACCGTTCATTTAGATTTGTAATGTTAATTTCTTTTAATGTTGCTATCTTTTATGTGTATTTTCATGAAACACAGCAATCTTTTGATAAATTTGTATTTTTAAAGAATCAATAAGATGGGGTCAGATATCCTTTAGATGACCGCCGTTTTTTCTTAAGTTTTGCTAATTCTTACATGTTCTTTTCTACTTTTCTGGTTTACGCTCTTTATTGGATCTTGCAGTGAGTCTGCAGTTAAAACGGGTGTTGTGTTATCCGTTTTATTTAAGATTGCCATCGTTCTCCGATCTTCTTAGGTGTTATCTTTTTATTTAATAATAAAAGGTTTGAGCTTCGCCTTTTGTTTAGTTACTAAAGAAATAGATACATAAGAAATAAATATCTAATAATAACAGTTATAACACGATTTTTCTCGACAAGTGGAAGCATTAAATGGCAATGAGAAAATACAATAACCACTTTATGAATAAGTGATGATGTGAATGAAAATAATATGATGAAAGTGACAGAGCACACCTCGCTCATCTTATAAAGTTTACTCTACTTTGATGATATTAATAGTATGTTTCATCATTTATGAATATTTCTTATAATGATCTATATTTTTTTGGGTGTATGCTGTAGTTAAAAGACTTTGTGCTCATATTCCGTAATGATAAAAGACGCAACAATAATGGCATCACACAATAAGACATCAGACATCAGTCAGAATTACTCTTTGGCGCAATGACGTGAGATTGACATGTGATTTATAAGACATGAGAGGAAAGGTTAATCATATTTATGAGATGATTTATAGGAATATAATCGGTGCATGAATATTATCATCAAAACGCTAAGGCTTGGAAAGGAGTTATGATCAAGGTGACATACTATATAAGCAACAACAAAAGTAGTTAGAATACACACCAATGGGTATAATGATAAGAATACGAATATCAAGAATAATGATAACTGCATTTATGGCAATATTAAGAATAATGATTATAGATATACTATTACTACTACTACTAATATTATTGATAATATTGATAATATATATAATAATGGCTCTAATAATAATGATAATACTAACATTAATTATAACAATAAAGAAAACAACAACAACAACAATAATGATAATGATAATATAATAATTATAATTATAATAATATATAACAATCCTCCCTGGCCAGGCCTCGGACTTAGGTCACTCCGAGTGTGAGACCGGAGGGCCAGTCGGTTTAGTACTGGCCCTCCGGAGTGACCTAGGTTCGAGGCCTGGTCCAGGAGGATTGTTATTGTATCATTAGTTTGTACTAACTAATATTATTTTATTATTTTCTGTTGTTTTACCACGCATGTCCAAGTTCTGTTTTTTTTTTTTTTTTTTTTTTTGTGCTGAGCATGATGGGAAATTTTGTTAACGCATGGGAATCTTAATTTGTAAACAGAGATTCAGAGGGTATATTTGAAACTGTATTATATTTTGCCATTCTGTTTTTCTTGTCGTTTTTTTAATGCTTGAATTGTGTATAAGCATCTGGAGTAGCAGATTGAAGATTATTAAAGATAAAAAGATAAAAAAGGATAACACTTCACGCTCACCAGATGAGGCAAAGTTGTAAGTTTAATTTTTCTTTGTAATTTGCGTTGATATTTTGACATATTTTATTTCTTGGAAAATCATATGAGTGATATTAATTACTGTGCAATCTGATATTGTATGAGGATGTATAATTGGTATCATGATTTGAATGTCTATACATTATATATGTAAT
>NC_061831.1:31044130-31049130 GCF_019202785.1 Penaeus chinensis
GGACCACTCACTTAGAAGAAACACTGCTTGAGGATCCGTACCTCCAGTGTGCCATTTCCTATTTTTAAGCTAAGTTATTACTTAGTTGTTTTTTTTGTTGTTGTTGTTGTTTTTACGATTGGTTGTTTCTTTGTTTCTTTTTCCTTTTCCCCAGCTTGAGGATCCGTACCTCCTGGGAGAATCTTCCACATTCTCGCCCGTATTTTAAGGGCCGTTTCCGCTTATCTTTGCCGATCTTTTGTTTATTGTTTTTACTTTGGCTTGGTCGATTCCTGCCTGACCTTGTGGGTGTTCAGGCAGTCTTCGTGATATGACCTTTTGGTGTTTTATTGTTTTACTTGGCTTCCGCCGCTAAGTAAATTTCTTTGTACAAGTTTTTATCTCGTTAACTACACAAGTGTTTTTATTCAGAGTTCCTCAGCACTATATATATTTTTTTTTGTTTGTTTGTTAATCTCCATTCTGGGTTGGAGATTAATTTGTTTAAATTAGTGTTTGGTGTATTTGTTTGTGCTTATACTCTGTCTAAAAATACTTATAGAGTTGGGACGCCAACTTAGGGGTAAATGTTCGTGAGTTATTTTTTTTAACATCTGGTGTTGATTTCCACGTGCATCACCCCCGCTGTGATTAAATTGGTGATGTACGCAACTATCAAAATTTCTCATGACTGAATTATTTGTAGACCTCCTTAAAGAGTGTAACCTGTCAAATAAATATCATACCGTCATAGAACTTTTACTCAGTCCCAGTCAGGAAAACAAATGACATCTGTGTTAAGTTCCGGTTTTGACTAAAGCTGAATGCTTAACGTTCTTGGACTTGGGTCTCCTAAACAGCACATTGCTGGTTACTCTATCTCGCAACCCTGAAAGGCTGTAAAAAGGCTAGACAAATCAGATTATATTAAGCTGATATCCTAGAATAGATTATAACTTTGCTACACCTGGGTTCCCACTGCCAGCAGGTGGATGCTCATCCCGAAAGGAAGAGGAAGAATTTTATGATCTTGCATTTTTCTTCCATACACGTCCACGCAGACGCTCAGCCTACGCTATCTCCCTTTTCACATTTACACACTTACACATCCAACATTCAGCACACATTCTGTATTTTCCTTCCACCCCTTCTCATACAACATTCACACCCCCATACACAACACGCACGGTTCCCGAACCTACTAATCGGGTGGTGGCAGCGTGACGTAGGCCTGGAACCTTACATCTGTTCACTGCAGACGATTTTTTCCTGAATAATTTTATTTATATTCTCGGTCGAGCCCGAACTCAACCAGACACATAAAAATCTACTTGGTCTACGCCCCGCTACAACAAACATAAATAAAATCCTGTCCCTGGGTAGAAAGTCCTTCACTACGGGGCACTCTAGACGATAATGGTGTAGAGTGTTGGCATTGGGAAGATCGCACGAATAATGGCGCACGTCCCCTGCCTGAGACACCTGTCACACTGGCCGGTATCCTAACCGAAGCCTAGCAGTCACCACATTGTATCTGCGTGTCATGAGCCCAAGGCGACGGTATTTGTGTGCACAGCTTACAAAATTTTCATAGTGCTGGATGGAACATCACTATACCGTTCTACACTCCTATGATTCACTATTAAAGCATGATATTCGGAGTATATAAGTTTTCTGTAACACCGGAGGGAGGGGGATGGCATGTATATCAGATATGCCCAGGGCACAAGCAGTCTTAGCAAGATTATCCATAGTTTCATTGACCACGAGCCCAACGTGAGAAGGCACCCATAAAAAGCGCACAACTAGAGATCTATCATGGGCGAGCTGGGAAAGTATTCTATGCACAACACTGCGACACAAAGTTCTTACTTAAGTGAAGGCGAAAAGGGCAGACTAGGAGTCACAGATTACAACTACGTTCAACCCTCTCTGAATGAGGAGAATGACAGCATCCAGGAGGCCATGAAACTCACAGTAGGTAGAGATTGAGTTGGGTAATCTACGGCCAACCCATCCGCCACCCCCTAGTGCTCCCGTCTGCTTGCAGGGAGCCGTTGACGTAGAGGTGGTGGGCAGTGGGAACAAATGTACTCTGGCGATGGCCTCTAGTGCCAGTTGCTTTTGCTGGAGCGGAAGGTCTGCCTAGGAGGTTGGAGTGAAGGAGACCTCTGGATGAGGTACTCGGCAGGGCGGTAAACCAGGAACATCTTCTACTACAGGGACATCAATAGCGAGTTTGTGGGGGCTGGCTCATACAGTGTCAATAAGGTTACAACCACCCAGCTGAAGATTAAGTCTAGTTGTGTCTTGATCAAGTGCTTCCCTGATAACATTGGAGTAGTGAGGTGCAGGATGGGGAGAGTTCAGACATCTGATGCTGAGACAGGTGACGTTGGAGTATACCCTGTCAACAATTGGGTTAAATTTAGCTAAGACTGCATATTAACAACCCTGGATAAACCAAGCATAAACTGCATGACTTTATTTTGATATTTTTTCAGTAGCTCCAGTGCTTACTTAGAGAACTGACAGAGAGTTGGTGAAAGGTAGTCAATGACAGATCTCATGTACAACACACAGATCGCTCTGACCAAAGGGATAGGGACTCCAGCAGCATTGCGTAGAGTTCTAGAAGGCAATGGTGTGTCCCTCGCCCAGGTAGAAAACCATATAGTCGACGTAAGAGTTTTGATTGCAGGCGGTAGATCAGATGGTTGAGTATGATGTGTTCAAGTACCTTGAGTACTATGATTTGGTATGGGTACGATGATGCTTGTAGTCCACGGCTGAGGTATGAATCCTTTCTGAAGGCTCTGGCAATCAAGGGATTGCCAGAGACCTTCTGGAGAAGATGGAGAACGGAGTGTGTGATTCCATCCTCACCAGGAGCTGAAGCCTTGCCCTTGACGAGTGCACATCACAGATCATCTTCAGTTATTGGTACATTGTCCTCTTCATCTGTCTGTAGCAATGCAGTCATCAGTCGGAGAAAGCGGGGGCCCACCCCATAGGAGAGGGCATCTTAAACGTGTGAAGGAAGGCTGCACAATCTGGACTGTGCAGACCAAGCATCAATAAGGGATTGGCCATACTCTGCTGGACTATGGTGAAGAGCAACAGGAGGCTTCTTTATAATTTTGTTGATTAGATGCCATATATATCCCACGCTGGTAAGATGATTGATGCTGTTGGTGAGTTGTTGCCATGAGTCAGCCTTCCTCTCTGCCTGCAGCACTCTCTCAGCAAATGTTACTGTACAGGTTCTGGGACGATGTGCAATGTGGGGTCTGCTTATGTAATGTGCTTAAAAGTTATGTGTTAAACTCACAAGTGAGGAGTAGAAAACATCAGGTGACTCAGTTCTGGCTGTAGAAAGCATACTTATCATGCAGGACACATAGGTGGGGCTATGCTTGCGTGGAATGCTGATACGGTTATGGTCAAAAGACGAAGATAGCGCGGTAGGAAGGATATATTGGAGGCTGAGAACGACATGGTCAGAAAAAAGCACAGGGATGGAGGAGCATCTGACACGGGAAACCACCAGTAAGAATGTAATCCAAAGTGCCTCCATGGGAGCGAATGGCCCCACCTGTCTCCCGGCAAGAAAGCTGGTAGTGCCTGATGTATTCAAGGAGATGTTGGCCGTTCCAGTTTGGGGTTGGTGATATGTCGTTCGAGGTCAGGATGCCAAGTATTGCAGTCTCCCATGTATATCATGCCATAGAGCATCGGAGGAGGGAAGGCAATCAAATTTATTTGCTCTGGGGCACGTTGCACAATTGAATTTTGCCCTCTCCAAATGTTATTTCCAGCAACTGAAAAATTATATCATCGTGTAATGATGTACGAAGAAGGTGGTGTGAGACAGAGGATTGCACATGAGGCCATTTCTGACCGGTTAAACAAAGGACATATAGTCAGTGGGTAGGGAGACCTCTTTAACTACCAGAGGACCAGCAAAGACTTCTTGAATGAATATAACTGCCGGGTGAGTAGCGAGTCTTGCCAAGTTTCGAATGTCCCTAGCATTCTAGGGGATGACACAAAGTCTTCTGTTTGCGTGAGCTGGGTGTGGAAGACGTGGAGGGGCGGGCGTTTGCACCCTGCTCCTCACTGGAGGGAGAGGTAGGTGTCAACGACGCCCCATTCATCCGCTCGAGCCCTGAGGCAATCACGTCAAGCTTCTCAGTGAGCGTGGAGACGGTGCTGATCACTGCTTGCTGATCTTCGACAAAACTGGCGAGTGTAGTGTCTGTAGCGTTTTTTTTTTTTTTTTTTTTTTACTGTTGAGGTCAATATGACGAGTTTTGATTATGTCAAGTCGTGTCGGGATTACTGACAGCTTCACGAAGTTCAGTGACATGATCAGATTCCGTAGCAGTGGTCGAGGCAGAGTGAGAAACAGAAGGAGTAGTGCATGGCATCTGTGGGAGGAGTGCATGAAATGGTGCAACGGGTCTAGCATGGCGTATGGCGCACCCATGCCAGACACTGACTCCCTGTCGATGGGACTGAGGACATTTCCAGTGGGTGGTGTTGGAGGACGTTGGGGGCAGGTGCGCGAATCGTGGGCACCTGACCATCAGGCACACTTCTCTGACACAAAGCAATATCGTGAGATGTGGCCTACTCCCCAGCATCTGTAGCACCAGGGTTGGTCAGCCTTCATCCGCCGGAGCTCACAGACTGAAAGGAAGGGGAGAACGCTGAAAGCAACAGTAGGCGAGGGTGGATCTGGCAGGCTTCAGGTGACTACAATGCGTCGTGTCGGAAACTGCCAGGGAACTCCTTGACCAGCAAAAGGATCTATACCAACAAGGAAGCGAGGGATGAGGTAGCTGGGCAATTTCCTGGGCCTTTCAGGTGAGTTCTGAAGCAAGGCTCAACGACAGATACTCCCCTTTCGTGGCCCGGTCTATGATGTCCTGCCGTCGGCGGGAGATGTAGACGAAGCGTGATGTCACTGCAGCATCTTCACCTCAGATCTCGATCAAGCTGAAAAGTTTTCGTGACTT
>NC_061831.1:31054130-31056630 GCF_019202785.1 Penaeus chinensis
ATATATGAAATATGTAAAGGTGTGTATGTGTATGTAATAAAATACATACATACATGCATACGTACACACACACACACACACACACACACATATATATATATATATATATATATATATATATATATATAAATATATATATATATATATGAATATATATATATATATATATTAATATATATATATATATATATATATATATATATATATGAATGTATATATGAATATATATGTATATATATATATATATATATATATATATATATATATATATACATGAATACATATATGGATATCTATATATATGAATGTATGTATATGTATATATGTATATATATATATATATATATATATATATATATATATATGTTAATGTTTTTTTGTAACTTGTTATTTGTTGATTTTTATTATTATCATCATAATAATAAATGTAATAATTATAATAATAATAACGAAAATAACAATACTATCAATGGTAATAACAATGATAATAATAATTATAATGATAATAATGATATTAACAACATCAATAATTCTAATAATAAAAATGATAATGATAATAATAATAATCATTGCAATGATAATGATAATGACAATAATGATCATTATAATGGTTGTAATATTAACAACAATGATAACAAGGATAATGAAAATAATAATAGTAATAATAATAATAATAATGATAATAATAATGTTAATAACAATACTGATAATACTAATACTACTACTAATACTGATAACAATGAGGGTGATAGCATTGATAATAATAATGATGATGATGGGAATGATAAGGATTTTATTTATAATTGTAATAAAACAATGAAGATAATGATAGTGAGAATGATGATGGTGATGATAATAATGATAATAATAATGACGGTGATTATAATGGAAATGAAAATAATAATAATAATGATAATAATAGTTATAATAATTACACTCATTACAATATAATAGCAATGATCATAATGAAAATTATTATTATGATAATAAGAATAATGATGAGATAATGATAATAATTATAATAATAATAATAACAATAATAATGATAATAACATCAGCAATAACAGTAATAATGATAATAACAATAATTCAATGATACTGATAAGTTATAACGATAATGATAATAATAATTATAGCAATGGAGCGCAAGCCCCCCCCCCCCTCAGAAGGGGATGTAAACAAGTAATTACCGCTTACTTTATACTACCACATAAGTACTTCACGTCACTGTGTGTGTTTATATATTCAAATATATATACATACATATATATATATATATATATATATATATATATATATATAAACATATACACACACATATATATGTATATATATTTGCATACATATATGCACTCATACAAGCTAATGGTGCTGCTGCTGCTGTTTTCCGGTTGCACCAGCTCCTCTCAGGCCTCTTAGTAAATGGCATAGGTTAGGCTTAATTTATGGACCATAAAAGGGAAATAAGAAAGGGAGATGTAGCTATTACTCCATCTGACGAAACCACAAAATGCATAATATTCTTTACATGTACATCATCTCATCACCTAAGCACGAAATAAATTACTTAATGTAAATCCTCCGTACATCCTTGGCTACAAATATAAATTAGAAATACAGTATATTCATATACACTTACCGTCTACAAGATCTTGGAGTACCCATTTGCGGAACTAGTTTTTGCAACATGACACACTCCTCTGGGAATCTTGAGCGAAATGCATTTTCCATCTGCAGAATCTCAACATCGGCGCGGGAGCAGAGCCAACACTTGATATGGTCAAGATACTCGGTATAAATGTTATAAATGTTACTGTTAGTAGTTGTAGTAGTATTAAGAGGAGTGGTAGTAGCAATAGCAGTAAGAGTATATGTAGTACGAATAGTATACGTAATAGTAGTAGCACTGGTAGTAATAGTGGTAATAAAAGTAATACTAGTATTAGTAAACGTAGTGGTAGTAATAATAAACGTGGTAATAAACGTAGTAGTAAGAACAGTAGTAAGAGTAATAGAATTAGTATTGGTAAACGTAATGGTAGCAGTAGTAAACGTAGTGGTAATAGTATTATTAATAATTGTTGATGTTGGTCGTGGTGTTGTTCCTGCTGTTGAAACAATCAGTAATCCTTTTAATTTGTGATATAATATTTAACATTATTATAAGAATCATTTATCACTAATACGTTCCTCCCAATAAATATATTTCCCAATATATCTTCCTCTCTGAATTCTTTTATATAATTTCTTGTGAGCGTGGCAACTCACACCATATTTTTATTGCAGTATAAATATTGTTTTCGCATCTTCGTGTATACATGCTTGCCACAGTTACTTCTTTACAATATATACAATTAAGGCACGCTGAAAATGTGTGTCGTGTAATATAAACCTAGAATCTGCAGCTGACAAGTATACGAAGGATGAGGAAGAAGGAATATACAAGAAAGAATGAAAACCTGAGAAAAAATGTACAGATGTTGTTTGCAGACACTCTGTC
>NC_061831.1:31064130-31069130 GCF_019202785.1 Penaeus chinensis
ATATTTGTTTATTGCATTTATTTCGTTGTTGATATTCCTGACATGATGATAATGTTAATACTAAAATGATGATGATGATGATGATAATAATAATAACTTATAATAATAAAAAAAATACTAATAAATATTATCATCATTATTATCATCATAATAATAATTAATAATTATGGTAACAATAATAACAATAATAATGATAATAATGATAATAATAATATTAATTGTAATATTAATGATACTACCACTACTACTAATAATTATTATTATTATCATTATTGTTATTGTTGTTATAATTACCATTATTTATTATCATTATTATTATTATTATTATTATTATTATTATCATTATTATTATTATTTTCATTATAATTATCATTGTTATTATAATCATCATAATTATCATTATTATTATTATTTTCATTATAATTATCATTGTTATTATAATCATCATAATTATCATTAGTAGTAGTAATAGTAGTAGTTGTAGTATTACTGTTATTATTATTATCATTGTCATCATCATTATTATTATTGTTGTTGTTATTATTATTGTTATTATTATTATTATTATTATTATTATTATTATTATTATTATTATTATTATCATTATTATCATTATAATAATAATAATTATTATTATTATCTTTATTATTATTACCAATATTATTGTTATTGATCTTATTATGTTATCATCATTATCATTAATAATAAAAGTTATAATAATACAAATAATGATAATGATAATAATAACAATAATAATGATAGTATTGCTAGTATTATTGGTATTATTGTTACAATTATAATAATTATTATTATTATCATAATCATTATTAGTGGTATGGTTATCATTCATTGTATTAGCCCTGTGATTATCATTATCATTACTGCTAATATTATTATTATCATAAATAATATTGTTATTGTATCTATTATCAAAACTGTTGCTATTCTTGTTATAACTATAATTATCCTCATCGTCACTATTATCATCATAATCATCATCTCCACAACCACCATCACCACCATAAGTTATCGTAATCGTCACCATCATGACTCACTTCCGTTGAATCATCTTACTTAACATTAGCTGATCGCATTTCCATCCTAACCGCGTGCGTTCACTATCCGTTTCATGAACCGTATTCATTGTGACAAATGCTGAAAACTTGAAAGAGTATTAGTAGTATTACCAGAACTATAGTTTGTAGTATAGTTAACATCATCATCAATATTATAATTATCAAACTGTAGTATCATCATTGCCATTGTTTTTGTTTCTATTCTTGTTATTCTTTATTTTTCATTCTCATGTTTATTTTCTTATTGCTATTGTTCTTGTTATTGTCAATATCATTGTATTTGTTATCAGGGTTTTCGTTATCATTATCAATATGAAATATATGATTACTGATGCCGTGTTTATTCCAAGAAAAACTAATTGATATAGCCTTTTTTTATGAGAATAAAAAAGAAAAAAAAAAGATAAAAAAGTTAATGTCATTAAACTGAAATCAGGAATTATATGGAATTATCATCATGCAGAAAAAATCCACTTTTGATTAGATCCAGGAAATAGTTATGAGGAAACGCTGCTAGTAAAGGAATTATTCACTAAAAAAGAATTTGCAGTTTTAACAATCACCGGCCAACACAAGGATTCACTGCACGGTGCAATGAGTTTGTTTCTCGTTTGATATTGTTTTCCTTTGTTTAAAAAAAAAGGTAAAAAAATATGATGATAATAATGATGATGATTGTCAATATCCTCATTATCATACTGTTAATTAAAATAATGATAATATTAGAACCTCACAATACCAAATTTCCCTTATACAACACATCCTGCTCTGAATTTACTTCAAAAAGAATTTCATACGAAGATATATACATTCAGAATTTCCTAGTCTCTGGGAAATCTGGTTGAAAATGTGTTTCAAAATCAGTCTATATAATTCAAACAAATTCATTCAATCACAGAAAATAAATAACTAAGGCATGGTAGCGCGACGGCTGATGTTGAAGAAGAATTTCAACAAGTGCACATGACTGTTGAAAGTTTTGGTCTTTCGTTCAATTCCCGTTTTTTTTTTTTTTTTTTTTTTTTTTTTTTTTATAGCACACAACTGGCGAGGCAGTCATCTTTTGTTCATTTGTACGTCCGTTTTTTTATTCCCCTCTACCGCTCTCTGTCTGTTTATCTGTATCTGTGTATGGCTATATTCCAATTTCTCTCTCTCTCTCTCTCTCTCTCTCTCTCTCTCTCTCTCTCTCTCTCTCTCTCTCTCTCTCTCTCTCTCTCTCACGTGTTACTAAGTGAAGAGTCAATTTCAAGTCTAAATGCATCTTACTCTGAGAGAATGGATATGACTGAAGAGATGATAAAGCAAAGGGATGATTGCGATGTGCTTTTCACTCAGCTGGAGCTTGATGCCGCACTTTCATAGAGGAAAAGGCCACTGCTCCTGGGAAGGATGGCGTCACTTATGATGTAATTTGGTTGCTAATAAATGTACCTAGTGATCCTGTACTCGCATTATATAATCTGGCTTATGAGAAAGGAGTACTGCCAAACTCTTGGACAGAGAGTATCATAATTCCAATTCCAAAGCCTAACAGCTTGACTGATTATAGACCGATTTCCCGCACCACTTGTTTATGCTAAACTTTTTAAAGGATGACATTAAAGACTTATGCATTGAAAACCTACTATCGAGTAATCTTCATGGGCTTTTACCAGGAAAGAGTGTCCAAGATTGCATTACAACCTTTCTCATAACTCTCCAGGGCAACAGTTTCACTGTCTTTCTGGATCTTAAATCAGCATTTTATAATCCCAACCCTCATATCATCTTACACGAACTGGCTAAGATGGTATTAAGAGCATATCTTCTTTGATGGATTAGTGGATATTCTAAAAGTAGGAAATTAAGTATACTATTTTCAAAGGTACATAAGCGAACAGAAAGACATGATGCTAGGTACAGCACAAGGCGGAGTATTAAGCCCTCTTTTGTTCAATGCGATAATTAATACATTTAACAAACATTACCACGCGAAGGTCAACGGTCTTGTATTGAGTTATGCTGATGGTATCCTCTTTCAGACAAAAAGCTATCACGAATTGATTAACAATTGTCTTCTTTATGTATTAAACTAGGATTAGTTATCTCCCCTGAGGAAACAAAACTAAATAGTCTTAACGGTAAATATAGAAACAAGATATTTAAGGTAAATGACAGGGATATTAAACAGACTGAGGCCCACACACATCTAGGAGTCATGGTTCCCCATAAGCCAGAACAAGTTGAATGCTTAAATCAGCATTCCAGGAGTAGACTGGCTCCCGGCAACAATGTAACGTGTGAGGTTAATGTACGCTGCATATATTCGGCCACTGATAGATTATGTTGCTCCAGTATTAATCACCCAATCAAGTAGATCGATTAGAAACTTAGAAATCATGCAAAATATAGCCTTAAGAATGATACTTGGCTGTACGAGAACAATATAGGTGTTGACTATGAGGAAAGAGCTGGGAATACCGAGTATCCAACAAAAGACAATATAAATCAATTCTATGGTAGCTTTAAAATTATCAAGATCATCATATGAGAATCAAGTTAGAGAAGCTCTTTAAACATCCTTTCACACCAGGGGACATAAATCTGCTTGGGTAAAAAAAAAAAAAAAAAAAAAAAAAAAAAAAAAAAAAAAAAAAAAAAAAAAAAAAATGCACACGTCTTAATGGTACAAATTACTTTTTCAGAAGGCATTCAACACAAACATTCCGTGTCATCATGAGACGTAAGATACTTTGATACGATCAAAGCAAATGTTCCCCATAATAATGTTTTTTTTTTTTTTTTTTTTTTCAATTTAGGGAAAAATGAATGACGATTGGAACCACATATATAACATCAAGAACGATTACTCTAACAAGCAGGTAATATAAACTGACGGTTCTGTAATACGTCAGGAGGGTACGTCGGGCTGTGCTGCTGTTCTACACAGCGACAAGGGCAAATTCATTAAGTTGACATCAGCTTCAACAAGTGGGCATCGATTCTCCAGGCTGAGCGATTTGCTTTACACGTTGCTCTTACAGCAGCTGATCAAACGGAAACAAATACACTTATTGTAACCGACTCACTTTCCTCATTATATGCACTAAACTTTTAAAAATGATGCCACGGGGCTTGTTTGTACTGCAAGACACAGACTAAAGGGACTTCATCGTAAGGGCGCTTAACCTTAAATTGCTTTGGATGCCATCTCATATCGATATCAAGCTCCATGATGTGGGCTGATAACTTATCAAAGTCATCAGCCCAACAAGGCCTCATTGAGGATGATATAGGCGTAACACCAAGCCATGTTCACAGCATGTTAAAGCAAAAAGTCTCTTTTAAAGCTGATAATGAACGTGACGCAGAAATAGCAGACCAATATCATATCGTAATGAAATGTTATAAACGAAACATATTTACGGAATAACTAATAATATTACAAGAAAAATGGATGTGGTGACAGCTAGGTTACGGTTGGGGTATAAATCTTATCGGGAATGTAATATTGAGGAACTGAATGCAAGGTGTGCAGGGCAGCCATGCGCTCGCTTCCTTGGACATTATGTACTTTTATGCTCACTAACTGAAGAATATCGACAGATTTTGTAAAGTGTGTTATATGTATATTCATTTCATTGTATTCCAAGAAAAGCATGATCTATGATTTTTTATCAATATTCTTTAAATTTAATTTCATATATATGATAATGTAGTTGAAATGATACCACTGTATAAACTATTAGGCAATGTTCCTATGCCTTTTCAAATATGTACAATTGTATATTATGTTGAATAAACTTTCCAAAATTTAAATCTCTCTCTCTCATGAACATATATATATATATATATATATATATATATATATATATATATATATACATACATATATATATATATATATATATATATATATATATATATATGTATATGTATATG
>NC_061831.1:31104130-31106630 GCF_019202785.1 Penaeus chinensis
ACACACAAACACAGAGACAAAGAGTCAGGAAAAGTTAATTCTTCACAGTTATTTTAAACTAGAAACATATTTATTTCAGATGTAATATAAATGTTTTATCTCCTTTCTTTTCGATGCACTCGCATCCTGCTCATGATTTTAATTATGAAAAACTAATGAATAGAAAATAAACATGAAAAAATATTTTCAAATTATCATACATCTACATGCTACATCAATATGCCGCAAAGACGAAAATTTGCTTTATTGCAGAACGTTTTCTCCTAACAACGTTCTAACGATGATTTTACCAATTACAAAATAGGAAGCAGAGGTTTGCGAATGATATCGCTAGTTCAGCCACTTCATTGTCAGCCACTTCATTGTCAGCCTCTGATGACCGCCGATCAGCCCAGTTGTCTATAGAGGCTTTAATTTTTTCGGTCTCTTCTCACAACGTCACTTCTCTCTTTGCCGCATGTCAATTCATTCGAAAAAAGGGTTACCTGTTATTACAGCACTATTGCCATTACCAATGGGATATAGTGCGTATCACATAAAGTAATATAAAATGTTGCGTGTGTAGTTTTGTTCTGTTACTGTCTCGCATATTAACTCCAAGACTTTCTGTATATTCTATTTCTCCTTGTTTATACAAGTACAAACTCAATACCATGTACATAAAGAAAACCGCACCGGACGCAGAAAGACCCGAAATGGATCCATTTCATTTATTTGTTCGCGGGCGAAAAGTATTTTCATTTTTTATGGTGGCCGTTTTCTTTTCCTCCTTGTTTATATTCCCCAAAATTCTTCCCTCTCTCTCTCTCTCTCTCTCTCTCTCTCTCTCTCTCTCTCTCTCTCTCTCTCTCTCTCTCTCTCTCTCTCTCTCTCTCTCTCTCTCTCTCTCTCTCTTCTTTCTTCTGATTTTTCCCCATTCTTAATATGAATTCCCGATCGTATGTTTTACCTAGGCATGACAGTTTATTAGTGAGTTTTTGTAATTCACATGCGTTCGCGTTTTTCTCTTGTGTGTGTAAGCTTGCGGACGTCCACGCATGTCCGAAACAATTTTGTGATGCAAAAACGCACTAATACCAATACCATAATAAAATGCCTTACGTCGACGTGGTATATGTAAGTAACTAAGTAACCACCCTTGTATTCCGAAACTGGTAGCGACAAAGTGCCCAGTAGCGCCTCGCACACAGTTCTCATGGACAGCTACGGTCTCCATGGGTATAGGAGAATGTTCCTCAAGCTACCATGCCCTGGTTGTGGGAGGTAACTGTACACATTTATAGGTAGATAGATAAGAGAAAGAGAGAGATAAACACTAAAATTATATATGAAAAAAATCACTGTGGTAGGAGTTTGTCTATAACTGTGACACTATTATATATGAAACACAGTGAAGAGACGATGCTACCGAATGCTTTCAGACATGCCGTAAGTACGTTACTAATCCTATGTGAAAGCAATTGTGCCACATGACAATTAGTGGCTTTAAATCATGTTATCCTGTTGCATTAGCATCGTACCTGTAGGCGTGTCTTTTCTCTTTCATGCTTATCTCATCAGGAAACATCTCTCCCTTTGTGTGTGTGTGTGTATTAGTGTATTTATGTAACTATATCAAGTTAGATATATGTGTATGTGTGTGTGTGTGTGTGTGTGTGTGTGTGTGTGTGTGTGTGTGTGTGTGTGTGTGTGTGTGTTGTGTGTGTGTGTGATGTATACGTGAGCGTGTGGGGAGAGGGGGAGGAGACACATCTATATATACATATATATGTATATGTTTAAGTGTGTTTATAATACATACATTTAGATATATATATGCAGACAGCAAGGTGAAATTGCCAACTTCACCAAAATACTTATATACAGATTTAAATTTTGAAAGGATATTCAATATAGTAAAGTTTGGTGTAAAAACTAAGAGAATGATGCGAGATCTTTAGAAATAGTTGGGTTACTTAAATTGCTTCACAATTACGAGGGGGAGGAAGTGACCAACGCTTACTATCACGCTCCTTCTCCAGACAGGTCCTGACTCTCTTTTGCACGAAGGCAGTGGCAGTCCTTAGGTAAAACTAATCTTGCTTTTACCCAGATGTAAAGATTTTTAAGTTGGATAGTGTTATTTACATAAATGTTAATACCATAAGTATTAGATTTTTGTCACTGAGTAATACAGACGGTGTTCAAATCTCCTTCCATACAGATTGGGAAACAGATGTGGCAAATCAGCACACCATGTTTCCGCCAGCCCTATGCTAATTTTATTACTCTCTCTGCAGATGATAAACAACGTGGAAATTAGAAGGGATGGATTCGTAGTTTTACTGAACAAGGACATGCGTACTTAGTGATGGTCAGTTAGGTTCACGTTAAATTAATTATTTGGTGACAATCATGCTTTGTATAATAATAAAAAGTTTAACATAACTCAAATGGAGATAACGAAATGTTAAAGATTTAACGTAGAAAAACGAAAAATGCCAATGGGGATAACTGTCTT
>NC_061831.1:31121630-31124130 GCF_019202785.1 Penaeus chinensis
TAAACTAATATTTTATTTAGCACATTATCAGAAACGGTTCTCCATTAAATACTTAAACAATAGAACACATGATTGTAGGCTACTTAACTGATATACGAGTATCACCAGCGTATAACTATCAGTAAGTGGGATTCCTCATTATGATATATATATATATATATATATATATATATATATATATATATATATATATATATCATAATGAGAATGTTCGTTTCTCTGAGAGCATATAGATACACAAGCATACATAGACACACGAGTTTCCCTTTCTGTGGCTGCATATTATATTACCTACATCATAAAAATGCTTTATTGACCGTATGGAAACATGTGTGTGTGTGTGTGTGTGTGTGTGTGTGTGTGTGTGTGTGTGTGTGTGTAGCGCAGCATAATGAAAGGTAAAACATTAATCAGGTAACCTTTTGCGTATTTTCTGAAAGTAGCAGGGTTTCTCCCTGCATGGAAGATTTTTATATATCAACAGTAATTATAATGATAGTAATAATAACAATAAAAATACATTTATTATCATTATTCTTATCATTATCAGTATTATCTTCGTCATCAACATCACCAATTTTCATAACTCCAAGCATGATTATTATCAGTATTATTGTTATTTTATCACCACCATAATCAGAATTGCCATTACTGTTATTACTATTACCATTGCCATTATTATCATTACAATCACCATCAATTTACTGTCATTGTTGTTATCATCATCATCTTACCAACAACAGTTATAAAACTGTCACAGATAAGTTGAGCGTTATAGAAAACTTCGCAAAGCCTAACATTGATTCCTTACATCAAAGTCTTAACTCCGCACGCGAAGAGTTCAACCTCGACTAAGAAAACCATTAATAAGAATACCTTTAAGATGAATTTTGGCGCCAAGATAATCAATATATAATTAATATTTTCGTTATTGGCACGAAGCATATGGATCGCCAAACTATTAATAGATCCCGTCTAATTGCTATTCGTGTATTACTTTTAAACTATGTGTAAGTCACTACCCGTTAAATATAATACTTCTTGGGAGAAAATAATATATAAAAGAATTGTGAAAGAGAGGGAGAGATTGTGTACACATATTTGAATGTACTACGTACAAAATATAGAAACAACAGGACGTTCAATGCGTGAAAAAAAAAAAATGAACTTTCTAAAAATCTTGAATCACTTTTCCATTTATACATCAAATTCTTAATTTATCAGCTGAATTCCAGGTGAGGATCAATTTCTCCCCGTATCACTTAACACAAGTATAGTTAAAAGTGCACATTCTTATCTCTAAAATTAACAACTCACAGATCCACTTCTCTGAAGTTCTTCACTGAAAATGGAAGCAGCAAGTTTGAATTCTTGGGAAAGAAAAACATGAAAAAGAGATTGCTCACCTAAAAGGGTTAGGAAAAATATGATGGCTACGCTCAAATATCTTTTAAGGGTTTTATTTAAAATAAATAACAAAACAACGAAAAAAAGAAACCATAAAACAATGGAAATAACTGTCCGAGATGAAATTGAGAGCATCACTTACTGCTATGACTGTATGTGTTTCTGGTTCAGAATATTACTACGAATAATCAGTTCTCGCAACCAATACATATATATATTTTCAATATGTATATATATATATGTGTGTATATATGTATATATATATATATATATATATATATATATATATATATATATATATATATATATATATATATGTGTGTGTGTGTGTGTGTGTGTGTGTGTGTGTTGTGTGTGTGTGTATATATATATGTATATGTATATACACATATATAAATATATATATATGTATATATATATATATATATATATATATATATATATATATATATATATATATATATATATATATATATATTCAACCTGTATATATCTGACCGATATACACAGATCACATATCTCAGAAGAGAGAACGCCCCAGTCTCACTCCGGAAGGTGGAAATCCCCTATTGTATTGCACTTCCAAAGAGAAGGAAACAAGAGGGGAACTTTACGTGAAAAGATTTTCCAGACCCGTATGGTGACTAAAGAAACCATTTTTATTCGTTTATGCTGATGAAGAAATTGAAATTAATTCATAATGATGATATCTGCATAAAAAAAACTATTTGTCCAGCACACACACACACACACACACACACACACACATACACACACACACACACACACACACACACACACACACACACACATATATATATGTGTGTGTGTGTGTGTGTGTGTGTGTGTGTGTGTGTACACATACATTTGCGTTTCATTGAGTGGCGATATCTCTACTATTTATACAATTTAAAAAATACATGCAAATAGCAAGGCAAATCGGAATTTCTTTTATCAAGGAGCTCTTTAGGGAGTTGGTGGGAGAGGAGGTGACTCCCATCTTCTTACAGGCAACCCCTGGCGTATGTTCCCGCGCACATAAATCTGAAATCGCTAGCAAGGTATAGTTAAATGGAGCGTTAGAATCCCGCAG
>NC_061831.1:31151630-31159130 GCF_019202785.1 Penaeus chinensis
ATATTATCAGTGTTATAATCATTTATATTATAGATGATAATTATTTCCTTTTAGCTTTCGTTTTTATAGCACTGCCAATTTTAGAACAATATAATGTAAGTATTCAAAGGTAGGGAGTATAAAGCCAATTTATAATTAATTTGTATTTACACCAATCACCGGATAACAAAAATCTACGAAAATCACCTCATCCGCAAACTTATATAACTCACATAACACCAGAAATAATATTGATATAAACCTCTACTGTAATACAGGAGGACAAATAAGGGTAACTTACAAACATAAAATGTAAATTATCGTAACCACAACCCGGCTCCGCCGACCACCGACCAGCCATAGTCACCTTTTTCCATAAGTCCGTCCAAGGTCGTTCTCCTCCTCCCTCGTCCTTACTCCTCATACAACCCATTCTGAGTCGACCAGACCGAAACCCGAACCAATCCCATGTCTCGTCCACGTATTCAGAGTCCCGTTAGTCCGTTGCAATCGGAGTAAAGCGGTGTTAGGTCATGCAGAGGTCATGCAATTAGTTGACGGTCATACGCAGGTCAATGGTCGATCGGCAGCCATGTAATATATATATACATATATATATATATATATATATATATATATATATATATATATATATACATATATATATATATATATATATATATACATATATATATATATATATATATATATATATATATACATATATATATATATATATATATATATATATATATACATATATACACATGTATATATACATATAACAATCCTCCCTGACCAGGCCTCGAATCTAGATACTCCAGGTATGAAACCGGAGGGCCAGTGTTAAACCACACGACCCACTAAAAGGAGTGTGCATCTAGGATCTAATTAGCTCCATAGACATTACCTATCTATTTATAGATGAATAATGACAACGAAGTTTTACGCACACTCCCCGTGGGCACTCTGTGGAAACTGATTTAGAAATTCGAAGCCGAAGTCAGATGTACAGAAAGGATGGAATAATGCTTTGCCGCATTCATATAGATATATAACGACCAGGCCTCGAACCTAGGTCACTTCGGGTATGAATCCGGAGGGACAGTACTAAACCAACCATGCCACACGATCCATATGTGTGTGTGTGTGTGTGTGTGTGTGTGTGTGTGTGTGTGTGTGTGTGTGTGTGTGTGTGTGTGTGTGTGTTACAAACTGTTTCTTAATAAACTAGATAAATAGACTATGGTATTGTTCTTTATTACTTATTCGATGCTGTCAAGGAAAGTAACGGAGCAACATTTAGCGTAAATAACGGACAGACGAAAGACAGTAACAAGGTAAGGGCACAAATGATGGACAAGCCAAATCGCATTACAACCTCCTGCGCCAATATCTTTCAAACCGTGCGGCCAAACAAGGTAGAGCCCTTCATGATTCATAAGCAATTGGGAGTCGCCTGTCGGAGTCCCTCCTTATCTGCTCTGTATCTGTTCATATGTATGGATCTCCCCGTTTCTCTCTCCGGCTACACAAACAGGTAAATAAAACAAATGTTTATATATGCATATATATATATATATATATATATATATATATATATATATATATATGTGTGTGTGTGTGTGTGTAGATACACATAAATTTACACACACACACATCTATATATATATAGATGATAGTGTGTTTGTGATATGTATGTATGGATGTAAATATATGTATATGCATAAATGCATGCATATATGTATATATATAATACATATATGTATTTAAATATAATTATATAATATGAAGTGTGGTGCCGTAAGAGGTCAAGTGCAAGTGCAACTGGAATGTCTCCACTGGATCACAGGCTACAACACAAGCAGATATATGTGTGTATGCATATATATATATATATATATATATATATATATATATATATATATATATATATATATATATATGTATATACATATGAATATATGAATATGTGTATATATGCATTAATATGTATGTATGTGTGTATATATATATATATATATTGTAGCCTGTGATCCAGGGAAAGGGCGACGCACCAGTTGCACTCGCACCTCTTATTACAGCCCGTTTTCTCTTGCGCGGGAATACTTTCGTTATGTCAGTGCCCATTTTCTGTTAACTTCTCTAGGAATTTGATTTTGATTATTGCCTTGTGTAAATTCGTACACACCTTTGCTTTCCAAATACTTTCAAATTTTCTTCTACTTCGGAGATTTAATTTATTATTTTTGTATGTATAGCTTATTTAGCGATGTTTAGTGAACTGGCATGTCATTTTCCCGTGTCATATTTTTACATCTTTAATTTTATAGCCGTAATTTTTTTTTTTTTTTTTTTTTTTTTTTTATCGTTGTCATTACCTTGTGCGTTCTTCTTTTCTGTTTTATTTGGATTTCATTAAATTATGCTATTTTCCTATTGTGTATTCTTTATGTATTTTACTTTGGTTTCATTTATTCATATTATGTCTTTTTTTTATCTCTTTTAAGTTGCGCTTTACTGTAAGTAATTTTAAAGATAATTTATCTTTATATATATATATATATATATGTGTGTGTGTGTGTGTGTGTGTGTGTGTATGTAGACAAGGGGGGCTTCAAAAAGTTTGAGGAAAAAGTCCATAACTAAAAACCATATGAAAGGATTTTGATTTTAATGCACCTGAATATTCTTGTACCAACGTGTTATAACGTGGTTAAACACGAACCCTTAAATGCAGGTAATAAGACATCGCTGCCACTTGAAAGTTATGTGATCTGAACCATATCAGAGCAGCTCTTTTTACATCTTGAACTGATGCAAAATTGGTCCCTTTAATGATTTATTAAAGTTTAGATACAAAAAAAAGTGAGCGGGTGCATTGTCGTGGTGGAAGAGAACGCGTTGATGCAGCTTTGCAGGGCGTTTTTTCTGAGATTTTTTGGAAAGTTTCCCCAAAACGCATTCATAATAAGCAGATGTCATTGTTTTCTTGTTTTCGAGGAAGTCAAAATCCCCAGTGGCCATGACCTTTCCTCTTGAACGCTCAAATTTTGCTTTGACTGGTCCACTTCCACCCCTGGGCAGCCACTGCTATGATTGAACTTTGTCTTCGGGATCGTACTGGTAGAGCCATGTTGCATCCCTTCACAATTATCTGCAGTAAAGCTTCAGAGTCCTCATTCCACTTGGTCAAAATATCCATTGAATGAACATTCAGAGAAAATCCAATTGAACTCCTTCTCCAACATGATCTCCCTTTTGAACCAAACATGAACATCATATTAGATGTACAATTGCGGAATTATATTTCAGTACACTTGCTGGGTCCCTCTTTTGTACATCTGGCAGCCACTTCGATGTAAACATAGAGTAAATAATATTTTTATGATTGAGGCGAAAACCTTGTAGAATTACCAAAATGTGACAGACGACATGTTTATTATTGGAAACTACGTAAGCTATTTTTTTCTTTAATTTTCTTCAAATAAGTGGTAACAAAACATGTAGTATTAGTTATCACTGACTTTGTAGTGGGACATTTTTTCAAATGCGATTTCCTGGAATTGTCAGCGGTATTTCCCCCTTCTTTCAACACAGCAATTATCAATTATAACTGGATATTTCGTGAAACTTTAAAATGTTTCATGCTTTAAAAGACTATGTACGGCAGTTGTATCAAATAAAATTCTTCAAATTCGATGCTACCTTTCTAAATGGTTTTCGTAGCTGCACCACCTAGCAACGGCTAATCGAACAATTGCAGTGACCGTGACCAAACTCTAAAACACTGATTCAATAAACAAAATGTATGCTACATTATATTTTTCTGATAAAATAGGAATTTAATCTCGCGTTCAACTTTTATCTGCCACGTATGCAATTTTATATTTCCCTTGTATTTGTCTGTGCATGTCAAAACTTTTATACATAATCTTAATATGTTTACGATAGAAATTCTTATTCCTCGGTGTGTGAAGAGTGATCTTAACGCTTGTTTGTTCACCCAGAACATGAGTAGTTTGAAGACAGAAAAACAATCAAGTAAAAAAAAAAAAACACGATATCGTATGAAATTATGTCTGATGCTATATGACGTCATAATGACACATGGGAAATCCGAGGTGAAAACGAGACACCTTTTTGGACGCAAGGCAATGTGAAATTGCAAATAGAGGCCGCACCATTGGGATGAGGGAAAGTATTTTCTCTCCTAGTGACGTAACCAGAGAGCCGAGTATATCTCGCTCGATGGTATACAGGTGAATAATGTTGGAGGAGGAGGGTACCCCGAACAACCGCCCTCGTTCAGGATGCCCTTTCACCAAGGCAGCTAAATTTCATATATAGACCTACGGTGAAGAAAACGACTGCATGCAGATGGGATTCACCACAGAACGTTATCAAAGAGAGGCTGAACAACGACATTGCCAACATCGCCTCCAGTTTGCCCAGCAATAAGTGGATAGCGTACGGGAAGCTCCATTGCTGGATGAGAATAACAGGTGTAAATATCATTATCTTTCTTCAGTTTGTTCATAGAGTGCTATTTATACAAGATAGTACCCTATACGCCATATGATGTGTTCCGATTATCTATTATTATTTACTTTTCAGATGTGACAGACGACATGTCTATGAAACGGCGAGGAGTGGCCACGTGACCAATAATAAGTGGGGTATTTTCATGCCTGGTGTTCGTGAACTCGCCGAAAAAGAAGGGAGATTCAGTTTAGACAGATAGTTTGAAAATATTCGAAGAAATATTTCTCCTATCTTGCTAAAAGGGGGAGGAAAGTGTAAAGGAGGAAACCGGGACCTTACATAAGCACGTCATCTCTGTCCTGGGGATTAGACAAGGTATTGAATAACGATTGATTGTTCTTATTGTAAGTATGACTGCCCCCAGTATTGCTCTTTCTTTTCTAAAATTATATATATACATATATTTTACAAATAAACTGCAAGTAAAAATATCTTCAAAATCAATCCCACCAAATATTCGATTTACTGAATGCCCCGGCAAAGAAAAAAAAAAATTGTATTTATTTATCTATATGTATATATCACGTATATTTGTTCTGTCAAATATTTACAGTATTTTGTGCGATAAGGGGTTCAAAATAAACCAACGATTCTAAATAAAATCTAACAACTCAGCACCTCAGCACACACACATGAACACATTCATTATAATCCTACTACGTTTTTGCGTTCAGTTAGTCTCAAATGATAACATAGCCTATTTTCTGTTTATTTAATCAGTGTTTGGATATGACGAATAGAAAACAATACAATTTTTTTTTTTTTTTTTTTTTTTAATATGAAGATATATGAGAACTCTTATTTTGTATGCCCTTTTTATCTACACCTAATCATATATTGTAAACGGATGTGCATTGACAAACAAACGGAAATAAGACTGACAAATAAATGTATGGCGCCATTTCATCAGAATGAACATGTTTTTTTTCGAGATATTAGACATCGTACAAGACTTGTATTGGGAATAAGTTTAAAGACTTTTGAAATGCAGCTTGTAGTTGTTAGAGTTGTTCAAGAATTTTCTCACTCGGCTGTTTGAATGTGGAAGCGACTCCTCGGGGAAACGCCACGGCTTTTGGAATAATAATAGCGAAAACTAATGTGAGATTTTTACATTAGAAACGAATTATACATAATGTTTCGTTACTCATCACCAAGTATTGACAGTATTTCAATAGACGTCACACACACACACACACACACACACACACACACACACACACACACACACACACACACACACACACACACACACACACACACAATGATAAAGCATCTATATATTCATTGTAGCCCTACTGCGGTTTTACGTCTAAATTTGGCTCTATAATGAAGAATATGTAGCATTATTTCTGTTTATTTAATCAGTGTTTGTTATCGAAAATGTCACTTCATGGTGTAGTCACGAACCACGAGAAGCATTTACAAAGATATTAGAGATTTTTATTTGATTTAGCTGCCATGCATAGATGTTTAAAAAATGAAGCGTTTTCATGTTTCAAGAAATATGCAGCTATAATTGAAAATAATGTGTTGAAAGATGGGGGACATACGGCCTTACCTCTGTAGGTATTGCCATGTCGATAAGCAAACAATGCCAGGATTTTTTTTTTTTTTATTTTTTTTTTTTTTTTTATCCCACTGCAAAGTCAATGATAGCCAATATTACATGCTTTGGTATCACATGTTTGAAGAAAACGAAAGATGAAATGGCTTACAAAGTTTCCAAAACTAGATACTATTACACTTGTTGGTCATTCATGTTCTACCAATCACACTCCTTGTTACAAACGGCCAAGGGTTTTCGCCTCAGTCATGAATGTCTATATACTCTATGTTTACATCGATGTTGCCAGATGTACAAAAGTGGGACCCAGAAAGTGTGCTGAAATATAATTCCGCATCTGTACTATATTGTTTGGTATCCCATCTTATGGTATCCCATCTTATTTAATTTTCGTCTTACTGTAGAAGGCTTACACTAAACGCCATAGTCCTTCCATCCATTATCCAGTTGTGTGTATAACTTTGTAAAAGGAAGAATTGCCAAGACAGTATGAAATGGTCAGCTTAACAACAGACGAAATTATCAGAGCTAGATTCAATGCAGCTCTCAGAAACCGTTTCGAACATCTAGAAGTTGAAGAGGCTATGACAAAGTGGGAAGTCCTGAAGGAAGCTGTGACTGAACGTACCAAAGAAGTAATTCCACCAAAGCGAAAACAGAAACACAAGAAATGGATGACGGAAGAAATCCTTGCACTTATTTATGAAAGAAGACTATCCAAAGACCGGAAGAGAGAGCAATACAAGACCTAGACAGACAAATCCGATTAATGTGCTCTGCAGCAAAAGAGAAATGGTTGAAGAAATTGAAAATCAGAAAAACAGAAACTGAAAGACATGTACCCACATCGGGATGTATTAAGTCAAAAAGCGGAACGGTAATCAGGAGAAGGTATTGGAAAGGTGTTCCGAGTATGTCACTGAGCTCTTTGATGATCATGCAGCGAGAAGCCTAATATTAGATAAGACCCATGAGGGCCAGAAATTTTGAAAGTAGAAGTCAGAAATGCCATCAAAAGTATGAAATCAAACAAAGCACCAGGTCTGGATCAGATTGTTATTGAACAGATCAAGTCACTGAAACTGCAAGTGAAATATATAATTGTGGCGAATTTCCAGATGACTTGAGCCAGTCGATCTTTATAATATTGCCGAAAAAACCGGGACCTACTGCATGTGAATTACACCGACCAATAAGTCTTCTGAGCCACATGACCAAGGTAGTAATGAGGGCGCTAATGATGAGAGCTCGGAATCGAATAAGACCTGAAATCTCTAAAATGCAGTACGGTTTTCTTGAGGACTGTGGAACGCGAAATGCTATTTTCATCTTTCGAATGCCGAGCGAGAACTATTGAAGTGAATAAGGATCTTTTGTTTGCTTCATTGACTATGCAAAAGCATTTGACA
>NC_061831.1:31176630-31179130 GCF_019202785.1 Penaeus chinensis
TGGTATTTGTTCAGAGTCAAATGCCTTTTCGTGATCGATGAATGCCCTACACACGGGTTTTTCATATTCACTTATTTTTATTTTATTTGGGTGAACGTCTGGATGTATCCTGTTGTTGATAATATACTGCAGAAGCCTGCTTGTTCTCTAAGCTGGTTAGAATCCAGACTGTCAGAGATGCGAGTTGCGAGTTGTGAACAGTTTGTAAGTTCTTTAGAATCTTTCTATCCTTTTTTTAAATCAAAATAACTGTTGCATTTTTCCTATGCTTTCAGAGTTGTTGTTTTTCTATTGAAAAGGCAAATGTTAAACAAAATTGGCTAGTTTCCCTGTTACAATTTCTCCTGCATCTTCCGTCTTTTTATTTCTTCTGTTGTGATGTTAGGTATGTCTCTAGTTACCACGTTCGCTTCTATCTGTGGATGTTCATTTGAGTTGTATAGATAGTTATCCACTACTCTCAGGATTTCATTCTTATTATATGTCACTTCTCTATCTGGTTCCTTTATTGCATTATTATTTATTTCTCCCTGTTCCGAGTCTGTTTGTGGATTTGGCCAATGTTGAGATCTTGGCTGAGAAGTGAATATCTGATTTGGATGTTAGGGTTAAATTCTGTCGCTCTGGTTTTCAAGTTAGCTAAATTTGGCTGCGGTTTTCGTATGGGTTATATTCCTTTATCTTCTGGGGTGTAATTCAATTTGGCCTCTGACCATTCTATGGTCGCTGTCAATATTTACTTTAATAAGAACTTCCACATTTCTTACTATATCGCGCATATTTGAAATAATTAAGTCAATTTCGTTTTGATGTCAAATGGTGACCATGTCCACGTCAGCTCTAGTCTTTTTTCAAAGCATGTATTCATGGCATTGAGTGATCGAGTCTCTGCAAAATTTATTAACATTTGTCCCCTCTCATTCCTATTGCCTGTTCCGTGATTCCCGACCACGGTTTCTCCCTCTATCTTTTTACCTATTTTGGCATTAAAATTACCTTAATTATTGTGAAAATGGGCTTTTACTCTCTCGCTGGCTAAATAAACATCATAGAAGCTCTCTATCTCTTCAGCACTGTGGCTGCAAGTTTGAGTATAGACTTGGACAATCTTTAAGTTGTACATATTATTTAGTTTTGTTCTCTTTCGTTTACACTATAGAATTTCACGATATTCTTTTCTAAACGTTTGTGAACTAAGAATCCTACCCCTAATTCCTGCTTGCTACCCTGGGTTTACTTCTCCAATAGAGCATGCGTCCATCATTTAGTATCTTCTGTTCTCACAGTCCTACAACGCCCCATTTAATGAAAGAGAGTTCCTCAAGTAATGCTAGTAAGTCGTATTCGGATTTCATTGTCCTTATATTTTATGTGCAAAGGTTTATCAACGTGGAGCGGCCTATTTTTTACCATCAATTTTTAGTACCCGCTGCTGAGTAATCCTGATCGCCGCCGTGACTAGGGGCTACTTCACCTCCGGGGAATGAGGGCCGTTGCTCTATTTGTGTAGTCATGTTTTTTTTATTGTGAGGTAAACAGCCGAGTTACCTCTCACCTACTGGCTTAGGTGGTAGGGAGAGTAGTTTAGCCGGGATGCCATTGATAAGCCCCTCCAGCAAGGTGTGTGTGTGTGTATAAACTCTCGTGTGTGAGGTGTGGATTGAAGAGCAGCAACGTACGGGCCTGTTCACTACACCAAGGGATACTCCCGTGTGCATGGGCTTGAGTATCAGAAGTATCACACACACACACACCCGTGCGCGTGTATGTGTATTCATGTGTGTATACAGTATATATTATATATCGATATTATTGTAGACATCACCCGTAGATACAAAAATATTACTGTAAAGTATTGCCATATATTTGTGATAATGATAGTTACTATTAGGACAGGTACATTGACGCCGTTATTTGGCCAAATTAAAACAATTTAATAACGAAAAGAAAAACTATATATATATATATATATATATATATATATATATATATATATATATATATATATATTACAGTGCATATATTTACATACTCTATCAACAACAAATACGAGAGTATTGACAACGGAAAAACAGAACTATTGTCTAACCCCTCCCTGGAAACCATTTCAAAGAAACGAGAGACGAAGTTCTGATGGCGCTCCAATTTTCAGCCAATTCAAGAACCACAAGAGATTGAGGCATTTGAAGGAGGCTGCCACCGAGGAGAAGTTTCAGTCGTTCTTTTATGACCTTTATACTGACACAACAGGTCAGTGTAAATATTAGCTCTTTTACTTATACTTTATATTTTTTTTCATTTCATTTTTTATTATTTTTCCTCCAGAAGTATTAATATGAGTATTATTTTGGCACAATGTCCTTTATTTTTTATTAACATTATTGTTATAATTATCAATATTATTTTTATTTTTATTATCATCATTATTATATTTTATTATCATTACTATTATAATAATAATTATTATAGTGGTAATAACATTATCATGATTGTTATTATT
>NC_061831.1:31184130-31196630 GCF_019202785.1 Penaeus chinensis
TTGTACCCAAGAAATACAATGATATTAATACCAGGATTATAATCCAACCAACTGTAATTCTTTGTAAAAAAGCGTAAGTTATGAACATCGTATTTCATGCCAGGGAGGAGGTTAATCATCTTAGAGAGATAGATTGTTACGATGTATGTCCCCCTCCTACACCCCCTCCCCCTCTCCCCCGCCCTCACCCCCTCCTCCTCTCCCACGCCCTCAACCCCTCCCCCTCTCCCCTACCCTTACCCTTACTCCCTCCCCCTCTCCTCCGCCCTCACTCCCTCCTTCTCTCTCCCGCCCTTACTCCATCCTCCTCTTCCCCGCCCTCACTCCCTCCCCCTCTTCTCCGCCCTCACTCCCTCCCCCTCTCCTCCGCCCTCACTCCCTCCCCCTCTCCTCCGCCCTCACTCCCTCCCCCTCTCCCCCGCCCTCACTCCCTCCCCCTCTCCCCCGCCCTCACTCCCTCCCCCTCTCCTCCGCCCTCACTCCCTCCTTCTCTCTCCCGCCCTCACTCCCTCCCCCTCTTCTCCGCCCTCACTCCCTCCCTCTCTCCTCCGCCCTCACTCCCTCCCCCTCTCCTCCGCCCTCACTCCCTCCCCCTCTCCCCCGTCCTCACTACACCCCCCTCCCCCTCTCCCCCGCCCTCACTCCCTCCCCCTCTCCTCCGCCCTCACTCCCTCCCCTTCTCCTCCGCCCTCACTCCCTCCCCCTCTCCCCTGCCCTCACTCCCTCCTTCTCTCTCCCGCCCTCACTCCCTCCCCCTCTCCCCCGCCCTCACTCCCTCCCCCTCTCCCCCGTCCTCACTCCCTCCCCCTCTCCTCCGCCCTCACTCCCTCCCCCTCTCCTCCGTCCTCACTCCCTCCCCCTCTCCTCCGCCCTCACTCCCTCCCCATCTCCCCCGTCCTCACTCCCTCCCCCTCTCCCCCGCCCTCACTCCCTCCCCCTCTCCCCCGCCCTCACTCCCTCCCCCTCTCCTCCGTCCTCACTCCCTCCCCCTCTCCTCCGCCCTCACTCCCTCCCCCTTTCCCCCGTCCTCACTCCCTCCCCCTCTCCCCCGCCCTCACTCCCTCCCCCTCTCCTCCGTCCTCACTCCCTCCCCCTCTCCTCCGCCCTCACTCCCTCTCCCTCTCCCCCGCCCTCACTCCCTCCCCCTCTCCCCCGTCCTCACTCCCTCCCCCTCTCCCCCGCCCTCACTCCCTCCCCCTCTCCTCCGCCCTCACTCCCTCCCCTTCTCCTCCGCCCTCACTCCCTCCCCCTCTCCCCTGCCCTCACTCCCTCCCCTCTCCTCCCGCCCTCACTCCCTCCCCCTCTCCTCCGCCCTCACTCCCTCCCCCTCTCCCCCGTCCTCACTCCCTCCCCCTCTCCCCCGTCCCTCACTCCCTCCCCCTCTCCCCCGCCTACTACTCCCTCCTCCCTCTCCTCCCCCGCCCTCACACCCTCCCCTCTCCCCCGTACCTCACTCCCTCCCCCCCTCCCTCCGCCCTCACTCCATCACCTCCTCCTCCGCCCTTCACTCCCCCCTCTCTCCCCCGCCCTCACTCCCTCCTTCTCTCTCCCGCCCTCACTCCCTCCCCCTCTCCTCCTCCCTCACGTCCCCCTCTCCCCCACCCTCACACCCCTCCCCCCTCTCCTCCGTCCTCACTCCCTCCCCCTCTCCCCCGCCCTCACCCCCTCCCCCCCCCTCCTCCGCCCTCACTCCCCCCTCTCTCCCCCGGCCCTCACTCCCTCTTCTCCTCCTCCCGCCCTCACTCACCTCCCCCCCTCTCCCCCCCGCCCCTCACTCCCCCTCCTCTCGTCCCGCCCTCACTCCCTCCCCCTCTCCCCCGCCCCTCACTTCTCCCCCCCTCTCTCCGCCCTCACTCCCTCCCCCTCTCCTCCGCCCTCACTCCCCCCCTCTCCCCCGCCCTCACTCCCTTCTTCTCTCTCCCGCCCTCACTCACTCCCCCTCTCCCCCGCCCTCACTCCCTCCCCCTCTCCCCCGCCCTCACTCCCTCCCCCTTCTCCCCCGCCCTCACTCCCTCCTCCTCTTCCCCGCCCTCACTCCCTCCACTCTCACGCCCTCCCGAGATGATAAATACCTCCTCGCCTACAACGCTGCGTCGTGTTTCCCCCTCCGTTATCACTGCCTCCATGCACGGCCATCAATTTCCCTTCCGTGGGCCTCCCTCCCTCCTGGTGTTTGATGGGAATTATGCATAGAGAGCTTGCCCTTCCCTTTTGTCATTGTTAATTAAAGGATATGCATAGTATTTATATCATTAGGGTTTTATTTTTCTGTTTACAAACAAAATCACAGAGAAATATCGACCGAAATATGTACAGAACTTTATATACATATAGAGTTAAGTCAGATTTAATTTGCTTTGTAATAGTTCATTGTTTGGATTAGTAAAGCGCCTACAGTGGGAAGAAACATTGATTATTAAACGTATTTATTTGTCAAATGCATTTTACATCGGACTGATAATGTATTTATTATATTTTCTTATATTTCTTTAAAACTATGGTCACTTTCTCTCTCTTCTCTTCTCTCCTCACATCTCTTCTTCTCTCCTCTCCTCACTGTTTGTCCATCCCCTAGTACTCACAGTACAGTCTTATTGGGAAAACTCAGTGTAGACGAGCAAGATTATTCCTTTCTAAGGATTAGAATGCATATTAGAGTTCGCCTCTATAAGTCCCCCCCCCCCCCCCCCCCCCCCCCAGCGGGCTGTCTGGCTGGATACGACACACCGCTGGCGCCCAGCAGATATTCGTATCCTGTGATTGATTCGTGCGTACTCTTCATTAATAAAGAGTCAGGCAATCTAACTACTATCACTCTCCGACCAGTGATTGTATTAAGTCCCCAATACCCTTTTACAACAGTACCAATAGAAATCTCACAGCACATAGAGGTATAGCCTCAGGTACAATATTCTTGTTGGGAAGGGGGGCCTTGTGAAGAGTAAAGATTTAAGCATAATATATGTGTGTGTGTGTGTGTGTGTGTGTGTGTGTGTGTGTGTGTGTGTGTGTGTGTGTGTGTGTGTGTGTGTGTGTGTGTGTGTGTGTGTGTGTGTGTGTGTGTGTGTGTGTGTGTGTGCGCGTGCGTTTGTAACGAATTCATGTCGAACAAATTGCAAAAAGAACAACGAAGGGAAGTACAAGAAATCATACGAATATGCCGAAGGCTTTTCGCGTTATTGCTTCTACTGGGCAAACAAGACAAGATATGCGAAGCTGAGCCTTGCCCGGGCTATGCCCATGAGGGAAGCCTGGCCTGTGTCGACTAATGCCAACTCGCTAACGTGTGTCAGCTGGTGCTGACTCGGCTGAGCCGAGCCACAGCAATAACCTTCAGATGACTTCTCGCACCTGGGCGGAGGGCGAACCGGATGAGAGGCTGACACGTTACCACTGTACTAGCCCGGAAGCTTACAAGACAAAAGATCCACAGAGGTATATGTTGAGGTTTTCCTTATTTTTACCTCTTTTTTTAGTTCAGTTTTGATCCTGAGATGAGCGAGTATTTCTCTAAAGTAATTATATTCGCATGACACATTTCACCAATATATTTACAATTTATACAAGGTAAATAATAGTTGCATTAGCAAGAGACGGGGCATTGAGCTTGTACAGAAGGGGTCTTCACAGACAACTTGTTTGCTGCCGAGATGTCAAACCAAAACAGACCCTTGTCAGCCGTCTCGGAAAGGTGCTTCCGAGTTTCAGATTTCTCCTTCATAGGAACAAAAGTGGAGACTGCAAATATTTAGAGACCATTATTAGCATTGTTACATTACCAACAATTATAAATTCGTAATTTTCATTAAATTAAACAAGTGCTGTATATGCCAATACATTGGCAATACTTACAGAAGGTGTGTATGGGCACGGAGCTTGGATCCAAGTGAAGGTCGTGCTGAATGGGTCACCGACCTTGCTTTGGTCGCGGGAAACGTCCCAAGGAACGCATACACGCACACGCACACACACACACACGAAATCATTCAAAGAAAATGGACAATGTATACATAAGTTAAGGAAAACTTACACTAACCCTGGACAGTATATATACATGCACTAAGTGGTCAGGTTACGTCGGTGATTAAGATGTTGGTTAAATGGATGAACGCCACTTCTACCAACTTCCTTTGTCTTCGGGGCAAGTTTTGTTTCATGAAGAAAAAGTTGAAGTAATCAAAGTACAGGAAACTGTTAAGCAATTTGTCAAACAGCCAGTCTCAATTAATGGAAGAGGCAAAAAAGATGACAGCTACATATCCCGATGTATCTGAGTAAAGAAAACGGCAAATTAAATGGGAGAAGGTTAGAAAAAGAAATCAAGATCACAAAGAGACGGTAAAGAAAAATTAATTTAAGTCACACCTTGGGAAACACGCAAGGAATATTGCAAATTTGGATGATGTAAACAAGGACATAGTCATATTGGGTAACGAAGAAAAAGTTGTAGAAGACGTAATTGAACGATACAACAAAGATAAGAAAATGATTGTCAATATTCTCATGGTTATAAATCCCAAATTCTTGGAGCTGAATATCATAGCTCACAGGAGGTTGGGATTATTCGTAAAAGGAAAGAAACGCCCTTTACAGGTGACTTTCATGAATAAGCAAATGGTAACTGATGTAATAAAGAAAACTAAAGCCCTGTCCACACACGAAGATATAAGAGAGTAGGGAAAAGAAGAAATATGACACAGAAATACTGCGAAGAAACTGGAAGAGGTAGAAAACAAATACGAACAAAGGAAAGAAGAACAACATGAAAACTTGTTCATTTGAAGGGAGGGAGGCCGCCAAGCAAAAACGTTTACTATCGGAATCAAAATGTGAAGACAAACAAACACGCCCTGCAGCCAAAAGGAACACCGAAAGATTAGATACATTTATTGAAATAATAAACTGAATACAAACTGGATCCCTCCATAAACGATGTAACATTAGGACTCTGAAACTCCAATATTTGGAGAAAAGATAGGGCTAATGGAAATGGAGGGGGTAGCAATATTAACAAAGGAAAGTAATTATTATTATAAAGGAGAAAGAGATTCAGCGAGATCCCATAGTAGAGACAATTAAAGTACAAACAAATAAATTTAATAATAACAGTGTACATTCCACCGTGTACATCGGTGTGGTTACAAGAAATTTACCGAAAACTTTAAAGATCCTGGAAGAAGTACTAGAACTTTTAGAAACTAATGCAAAAGAAATTCTTGTAACAGTGGATTTTTAGAGGAAAATTGACTGGGAAAGTTTCGATTCCAGAGCTCATACAGATGCATAATTACTAGAATTAGTTAATAAATTGTGTTCCTTCCAGAATGTAATAGATCATATCATGATAAGAGGGCTATATAATCCGTCTATGCTTGTCCTAATATTTACAAAGGATAAAGATGACATTAGGGATATTAAGCACTGCCCTCCTCTAGGATAAAGGGAATGTAGTAATGATGTTAAAATACCGTCTACTCCGGGAAAAAAATCATCGTAAGCAAGGAAAGAAAAGAAAAATACAATTACAAAAGATGCAGTTATAGAAACCTTAAAGGTTTCTTTGATGGCATAAACTGGGAAACCCTCCTGAACAAAGAGAACCTTGATATGCATAACTTCTAAATTCAACAAAGTCTATAAAAGGGAGCAGAAAATTTTGAATCAAGATTCAAAACTGAAACAAAAAAAGGCCAAAAGTGGTTCAATGACAAATGTAAGAAAACGAGAGAAAACAGAGAGCTCCTTTGGAGAAGGTTCAATACACAATCAGCGTATGAAAAGTATTAAGTAGGAAGAAATGAGTACACCCAAACCACGAGGGAGGCGAAATTACTTTGAAAAGGCTATAATCAATAAATGTAAAAATCAACCAATGCTCTTCTTTAACTACATAAATAGTAAAACTAAAGGTAGAGATCAAATTAGCACCATCAAAGACAATAACTGTGTTTATACTAAGGGTTTAAACCCTGTGGATGGGTGCTTCATGGGGAGGGTAATGTAAAGTGATGGTGTGGTAGTCTAAATAGTGTTAAGTGCTTGCAGCTGCCACCGCTGGCTAGCCTACCCTGCCAGACTCTCCGTCATCGAGACTCCTGCAGTGCCTCCTTGTGGCCACCCATGGAAACTGGGCATCTTGCGGTCCTAGGCTAAGCTGTGGGGGAGCTCGGGGCAGCAGGAGGTCCCAGAGGTATGGAGCCATGGCCCACCGGCGTGTGGACATGCCTTGGCCCCAAACAAACTCCTTCCCTTCAGCCACCCTAGGGTTAATGGGCCCTCCTCCCCCCAGATAACTCACCGACAATTGCAGAAATAAATGGATATGCTGGAGGGAGGGAGGCAAGCAAGGTGGGATTTGATTCCCATTGGGAAGGCAAATATTAGGGTGCAGGATGGAAATGGTTACTCGTCCTGCCTGAGCTCCAGCAGGCGCCAATCAAGCATGAGGTCTGTGGGGCAAAGCCCTAGGGAACCCCACAGGTGGACGTCGGGCCCCACAGGCTGCAGACCCCCTTTATTTGGGGCAGCGTCGGCGGGGATGGCAGAGATGGCGTCCTCCCGGAGGGACTGTCTCAGGCAAGCTATCTGGGTAGGCACTTGGAACATCTGGTCCTTGTGGCAGGACGAGTGGTTATCTCTGCTATCGAGGGAATTGGAGCGGTTGGGAGTTGAGGTGCCCTCTCGGAGGCGAGAAGACCTGGCAGGCAGCACGATCAGTAAGGGTGGGTACACCAACTACTAGTCAGGCCTTGGCAATAGTCACCATCTATAGGGAGTAGCCATAGCCATCTCCACCCGACCTCAACCCTCAGTAGTTGAGGTAACACCGGTTGATGAGTGTATTATGGCATTGAGATTGAAGCATGCTTTTGGCTTCATGTCTCTTATTGCTGTGTACGCTCCTACCGATTTTTGCAACTCGATATGAAGAAGGCTTTCTACGCCAAACTCACATCTGTGACCGACAGTTGCCCCTGGCAAGACATTCGCATTATTCTGGGCAACTTCGATGCGGCATCCGGCTGTGATCAAGTTGGTTACGAGATGTATGTCGGCACCCCAATGGCTCGGGAGCTGATCCCAACAGTGAGGACAGCCTCCTCCTCTGGGAATTTGCTAGGTCCTAGAGAATGAGAATTTCTGGCTCCTGGTATCAGCGCTCTAACCTACATCACTGGAGATGGTATAGTAATTCAGGTATTGTGGCCAAGGAGATTGACCACATTCTTGACAGCACTCGATGGAGGATCCTCCAGAACTGCAGGGTTTACCGGAGTGCCGAAGTAGCGGTGGAGTCCATTAGTGTACGCCCGATGTCAAAGCAGAATTACATCTCCCCGGAGATATTGGAGGCTACTGAAGCGTGTCGCACAGCTCGGCCGTAATAAGGACTTGCTTCGCTCTGTGGTGCATAGGGCTCAGACACTGCTGGGAAGGGACAAGGAACAGTTTATCAGAAACTTTGCTGAGGAGGTTGAAGGCCATTTCTAGGTAAATTACTTTCGCCCTGCCTACTAAGCCCTCAGAAAACTGAGCTCTAAGCCTTCCTCGCAGATGACTGCAGTCCACTCAGCGGATGGCTGGGTCATCTCAGATCATGTTGGGATTCGTAAACATTGGGCTGAGTGTTTTGAGCAGCTGTACAGTTAGCTTGGATGGAAGTGGTATCACAATACCTGTGCCTGACCCACCCATCAGTGAGGAACCTCCTCCCTAACTGAGGTTAGGATGGCAATTTCCAAGCCAAAGTGTGGGAAAGCTGCAGGCATATGTGATATCCCTGCTGACCTGTTAAGATTTCATGCAGTCTTGACTGCCATCTGGCAGTCTGGTACCATTTTACATGACCTGTTGAAGGGCGTGGTCATCTCTCTCTGGAAGGGGTGAGGGAATCGTTGGGACTGTAGCAACTACCATGGCTTTACACTGATCAGCATACCAGTAAAAGATTTCCCCCAGATTCTTCTGAAACGGATCCACGACCATCTTCTAAGGCACCAGAGACTGGATCAATCTGGATTCACTCCTGGCAAGTCCACAATAGACCGTATCCTAGCGCTTCGGGGCAGCTGTGGAACGCCGTCGTGGATTTGGTAGTGGGTTGCTTGCAGCCTAAATCGACCTTAAGAAGACATTTGACTTGCTACATTGAGAATTGCTATGGGAGATTCTGAGACTTAGGGGAATTCCAAAGCGGATTGTTGGTCTAATAGCTAGCCTGTATACCATTACTGAAAGTGCTGTTAAGTGTGGTGGGGCCTGTCAAACGTCTTCCCTGTTAATTCAGGGGTGAGGCAAGGCTGTGTCCTCGCACCAACACTTTTCAACATCTGCATGGACTGGATAATGGGCAGAGCTACTACCCAAAGTCATTGTGGATCAACACTGGGCAAAATCAAAGGTCTTATACCTTGACTTTGCTTATGATGGTGCTATCCTATCTGAGTCCCTGGAGTCACTGGTGGCGGTGTTTGATGCATTTGGCAATGAGGCGAAGCCCTTGGGCCTAAAGGTCTCCTGAACCAAAATCAAGATTTCAGGACTTCGAGGGCCTGTTAGGAGAACCCGTTCAGTTACTTGCATAATCCAGGATCGCTAACTCAGGCTATATGGCCACTTTGCTTGTTTCCCCGTGGATGACCCCGCCCATCAGATTGGCTCTCTGCTGGACAATTCTGGGTGGAGGAGGCCCGTGGGACGATCTAGGAGGCCATGGCTTGAACAGCTTAACGAGACCTTTAAAATGTCAAGTAACCATACAAACGTAAATCAGAATATCGAAAATATCACACTAGAAATGAACGAAATAATAAACCTACTGAAAGGGTTAGACAAGACTAAAGCAAAGATACAAGATGAGATATCTGAGTGGGTTCTGAGGGAATGTGCCGAAGAACCGTTATTGTTAATATTCCAAATTTCAGTGAGACAAGAAAAACTTACACCTTTACATAAAAGCGGCTACAAACAAAGCCCTCTAAATTAAAGACCAGTTTCATTAACTTGTGTAGTATACAAGCTGCTAGAAAGGATAATTAGGAAAGAGTGGGTTGAAGTACTTGAAAAACACAATATGATATCAAATAACCAATTTGGTTTTAGGGAAGGAAGGCCATGCATAGCAAATCTCATCTTTTTATATGATAGAGTTTTTGAAATATTACAAGAGAGGTTCACCTGGGTGGCTTGTGTAAACTTAGACTTTAAGAAAGCATTTGATAAATTGTCTTATAGAAGACTATTAGGGAATTCAGAACACTCTACATGGCGACGAGTAACTAGCGGAGTACCTCAAGGATCGGTCTGGCGCCGATTATGTTAACTATTTTCATATAGGATTTAGGCTCAAACAAAGACCCAGGTAGTTATCTGAATATGTTTTCTGACGATACGAAATTGCAAAAACAAAGGATAATAGACGATGTCTCACGTCAATGCCTCCAAAGTGACAATGAGATTTTATTAATTTGGAGTTGTACTTGGAAAGTGGAAGTTAACACCAATTAAAGCCATGTAGTCAGGTTCGGAGGAAGTAAAAATCGTCCACTACACCAATACAAATTAGGGACGATTAAGAAAAGAAAAATTGGAATAATCATAAACAGGAACCTAAACCCAATTGATCATATAACTAACAAGGTTCATAAAATGCTAGGGCTGATTGCCAACATTGAGAGAGTATTCGTGTATGTAGACGAATATATGGTAAAGAAGTTCATTACAGCCATCATAAGACCTAGCCTTGAGTATGGTGCAGTGGTATGGATTCCACACTTAAAAAAGTTCAAAGAGCAGCCGCAAGATGGGCACCTACTCTAAGAGATATGAGCTACGAAGAAAGACTTCGTCTTCTGGGAGAAAGCAGAAAAAGTGGTGACATGATAGGGTGAAGTTAGACAAAGATGACTTTATAATTTTGAACACGGGAAGGACGAAAGGACACATAAAAAAGATGAATGTAAAAAGAGGAGAGAAAGAAAAGATCAGTTTCCCAAACATAGCTATTCAAATATGAAACAACTAGGCAAGAACACACACACACACACACACACACATACACACACACACACACATATATATATATATATATATATATATATATATATATATATATATATATATATATATTTAAGTATATACATATGCAAATATATGTATGTGTTAATTATATAATATATATATATATATATATATATATATATATAATATGCGTATGTGTGTGTGTATTATATATACAATATATATATACATCTATATATAATATATATATAATTTATATATTGTATATACATAAATTATAGTATATATATACTATATATACATAAATTATATTATATATATATGTTATATATACATAAATTATATCATATATATATTTATATATATTTTTATATATATTTATATATATATATTATATATATATATATATATATATATATATATATATATATATATATAATGTGTGCTAGTGTTTATATATAATTCAAGTTTTGTTCTGTAAATAGTAATTTTCCTTCAGTCTTGTCAAAAACATTAGGGAATTAATAAAACATATACTATTAATAAAGAAAAAAAGTCTCCTAAAACATGGAGAGAGAGAGAGAGAGAGAGAGAGAGAGAGAGAGAGAGAGAGAGAGAGAGAGAGAGAGAGAGAGAGAGAGAGAGAGAGAGAGAGAGAGAGAGAGAGAGAGGAGAGAGAGAGAGAGAGAGAGAGAGAGAGAGAGGGAGAGAGAGAGAGAGAGAGAGAGAGAGAGAGAGAGAGAGAAGACAGAAGAGAGAGAGAGAGAGAGAGAAGACAGAAGAGAGAGAGAGAGAGAGAGAGATGATGGTGATTACGTTCACCTGGAGTTTTCGAGACAAAGCCTAAGTTGGCGAACGCTGACTGCCGCCTGCAGAGTGTGGCTAAGATGTGGTAGTGATGCTGACCTGGTTGAATAGTTATTTTTCTTTCTTGCGTTTATTTGTTTTACTAACTTCTCATGGCGTTTGGTACAGCACGCACTTGCTACACCTAGCAGCTTTATAAGGCCTTATTTGCAGTATCCTTTTTCTCTTGACTATGATATTCTGCAGAATATGGATGTTGAAAAACGTTTCAGTCCAATATATAATGCATATGATGTTCTTCCTTTTCGGAATTGAATTGTGTTATCTCATTTCTCAGGTTGTTATTTCCCATTTTTGATATCTGTGACATAAAGGGGGTAATAATCGGAGGCTATTTGATACCATTTAAGCGAGGGTGATCCATTAAGTACCCATGCCTGGTATGGGTACTTGCGACTCTGTGCTTGTGCCATTTTATCTGACAGGCTAGGTGTGATTTCCTTATCAGTGCGAATATTTTCCAATTATAGAAACAGATTATTTTTGTTAGACATTTTTTTTTTTTTTACAGATACAGTATACTGCACGAATATGTTTAAGAGCTGAGGTTCGGACGAGCTAACTGGAACCCTCACGTTGACACGCTCGATGCTTCGTCGAGCGTGTACTTCAGATCGCTGAAGTACACTGACAGGAGACGCCCCTACCGCAACTGAGAGCCGATTTGAGGAGCGTGGGCATTTTCACGTTTTTGTTTAAGTAATTATGGTGTGGCGGTTTGATTCTAGTATCTTCATTGAGGAGATAATTCATAAAAAAAAAAAATAATAATAATGGTTACATTTGTAGGAATTTCGGCGTTGTTAGAAGTTCAGCGTTGTTATAAACGAACCCGCCTTTGTTTTTGTTTTTTCATTTTTAGGCAATACCGGCGTGTTTAGGTATATGCGGTTCGAAAGGGTTTCGTTGTTGTTAGCTTTCCTTGGACATATCTTGGATATATCTTGGACTGTAAGTGATATTAAATTCCTAGCATATTACCTTTTTTTGGGCGTTTGACGTTTTATGTTTTAAGGATTAATATAAGTTTGGTTTTCCTATGGATGCGGCCTGTAATTATTGTTATTTACTAATGCTGCCGTTTTGCTACTGTGTTATATTTTTTAATTGACACCATAAATGTATTATTTTTTATCATGTGGTCAAACTCAAACCCTCTGAACTGAAGATATCCTTTGACTTACAAATGAACCAAATTATTAATTCAGCATCAGGTAGATCATTCCCTGCGATATTAGTATGGCTGGGTATCCATTTGAAGGGTACAGATCTTCCTTGCTCTGCAAACTTGTTTTGTTATAATTTTTTTTTTTAATGTTTATTAGACAGATTATCCGTTGGATGTGAATTTTGAAGGGTATGCATTGCTGACAAGGAGTCGGTGAGTAACTGTACGTTTGGATTGGGAGAAGTCGGTGCTTGTTTTCGGACAACTTCAACAGCATAAGTTCAGACCGAAGGGAGAAAGCACCTCTTGAATCTTCGCAGATACAGGTCTGGGTGGTAATGTGGGTTACGCCTATCTGTTCCTAATGCAGTGAGAAGCAGTTTTGCTCTAAGACGTTGGTGTGCTAATGTAACTGTCTGGTGTCATTTTAATTGTACATTTTGGC
>NC_061831.1:31204130-31211630 GCF_019202785.1 Penaeus chinensis
TGTCTGTCTGTCTGTATGTATGTATGTATCTCTCTCTCTCTCTCTCTCTCTCTCTCTCTCTCTCTCTCTCTCTCTCTCTCTCTCTCTCTCTCTCTCTCTCTCTCTCTCTCTCTCTCATTACGAGTTCCAATGTGAAGTTGCGCCATTTATTGAGTTCAAAGGTTAAAAACAGAAGAGTTTTCTACATATTTACGATCAACTGTATTATCCCCAAACACTTGTAAATGCCTTTTGAATACATGAATGACAATAAATTGGATATTAATGTTTTAAGCCGTCTTGCTTTGCTCCATGACACAAAACGCCAATGAAAAAAATAGCTACTCAAAGATGCAAAGAATAATGTGTTAATCCAGTCTTTTATCCGGATGTCTTTTATGCACCAGAAATGGCAGTAATTAAAATTTCGTTTTGATCTTAATCCTACAAAAAAAAAAAAAAAAAAAAAAAAAAAAAAAAAAAAAAAAAAAAAAAAAAAACATGAATGAGTGTGTCACTTCACTTGAAAAAGATATAAGCATATACAAAGTGAAATATCGCAAGGAATGAGAAAATATTTAATGTTATACCATTTCCCAGTGCTTATAAAATGTATGCCTTTATACATTGCTCGTTTATGAAATATATATGTTTTTTTTTAATTGCAGTTTCATGAATATCAGTAAATTTGTTTACAAAAGTGTGTTTAATTATCTATATTCAAATTTGTTCTGTAAAGAGTTACAAAAAATACGATATTGTTATGATATATTGTAAATGATGCAGGTAAAATGTTATTCCCAAACATATTACTAACGCTATTACCAAATGTAATTACCATGGCAGACTCGTCCAAGCGTAAAATTCCAATAATAATAGTTTACTGAATCATGACATAAATGAATAATGATTATGATTATGTAAATGGATACTATTGAAATGACATTCCTGATACTGGTAGTAATCTCATGCAATTTGATGATAAAAATCATAGTAATAGTTATAATGATAATAATACGAATAATGATAATGATAATGATAATTATAATAATGATCATAAAATATAAAATAATATTAGTAATGATAATGATAATGAAAATAATAATGATGATGATAATAATGATAATAAATAATAATAGCCATCATAATGTTAATAGTAGTAGTAATAATATTAATGATGGTAACAATAATAAAAACAATCATTGTTTTTTTCGCAGAAGTAGCAGCAGCAGCAGCAGTAGTAGTAGTAGTAATAATAATAATGATAATAATAACATTAATGATAATAATAACAATAATGATAATGAAGATAAGATTCTTAACTGTCTGTCTGTCTGTCTGTCTGTCTGTCTGTCTGTCTGTCTGTCTGTCTGTCTGTCTGTCTGTCTGTCTGTCTGTCTGTCTGTCTGTCTGTCTGTCTGTCTGTCTGTCTGTCTGTCTGTCTGTCTGTCTGTCTGTCTGTCTGTCTGTCTGTCTGTCTGTCTGTCTGTCTGTCTGTCTGTCTGTCTGTCTGTCTGTCTGTCTGTCTGTCTGTCTGTCTGTCTGTCTGTCTGTCTGTCTGTCTGTCTGTCTGTCTGTCTGTCTGTCTGTCTGTCTGTCTGTCTGTCTGTCTGTCTGTCTGTCTGTCTGTCTGTCTGTCTGTCTGTCTGTCTGTCTGTCTGTCTGTCTGTCTGTCTGTCTGTCTGTCTGTCTGTCTGTCTGTCTGTCTGTCTGTCTGTCTGTCTGTCTGTCTGTCTGTCTGTCTGTCTGTCTGTCTGTCTGTCTGTCTGTCTGTCTGTCTGTCTGTCTGTCTGTCTGTCTGTCTGTCTGTCTGTCTGTCTGTCTGTCTGTCTGTCTGTCTGTCTGTCTGTCTGTCTGTCTGTCTGTCTGTCTGTCTGTCTGTCTGTCTGTCTGTCTGTCTGTCTGTCTGTCTGTCTGTCTGTCTGTCTGTCTGTCTGTCTGTCTGTCTGTCTGTCTGTCTGTCTGTCTGTCTGTCTGTCTGTCTGTCTGTCTGTCTGTCTGTCTGTCTGTCTGTCTGTCTGTCTGTCTGTCTGTCTGTCTGTCTGTCTGTCTGTCTGTCTGTCTGTCTGTCTGTCTGTCTGTCTGTCTGTCTGTCTGTCTGTCTGTCTGTCTGTCTGTCTGTCTGTCTGTCTGTCTGTCTGTCTGTCTGTCTGTCTGTCTGTCTGTCTGTCTGTCTGTCTGTCTGTCTGTCTGTCTGTCTGTCTGTCTGTCTGTCTGTCTGTCTGTCTGTCTGTCTGTCTGTCTGTCTGTCTGTCTGTCTGTCTGTCTGTCTGTCTGTCTGTCTGTCTGTCTGTCTGTCTGTCTGTCTGTCTGTCTGTCTGTCTGTCTGTCTGTCTGTCTGTCTGTCTGTCTGTCTGTCTGTCTGTCTGTCTGTCTGTCTGTCTGTCTGTCTGTCTGTCTGTCTGTCTGTCTGTCTGTCTGTCTGTCTGTCTGTCTGTCTGTCTGTCTGTCTGTCTGTCTGTCTGTCTGTCTGTCTGTCTGTCTGTCTGTCTGTCTGTCTGTCTGTCTGTCTGTCTGTCTGTCTGTCTGTCTGTCTGTCTGTCTGTCTGTCTGTCTGTCTGTCTGTCTGTCTGTCTGTCTGTCTGTCTGTCTGTCTGTCTGTCTGTCTGTCTGTCTGTCTGTCTGTCTGTCTGTCTGTCTGTCTGTCTGTCTGTCTGTCTGTCTGTCTGTCTGTCTGTCTGTCTGTCTGTCTGTCTGTCTGTCTGTCTGTCTGTCTGTCTGTCTGTCTGTCTGTCTGTCTGTCTGTCTGTCTGTCTGTCTGTCTGTCTGTCTGTCTGTCTGTCTGTCTGTCTGTCTGTCTGTCTGTCTGTCTGTCTGTCTGTTATGGATATTAATAATAATGATAGTAAAATGATCATGATGATCATGATAATTATGATGATGATGATGATTATAATAGTAACAACAACAACAATGATAATAATAATGATAATAATAATAATAACAATAATTACAATAATAGAAATCATAATAGCAACAATATCAATCATTATCATTATTAGTATTATTATTATTATTATCATCATCATCATTATCATCATCATCATGATCATCATCATCATCATCATCATCATCATCATTATTATTATTATTATTATTATTATTATTATTATTATTATTCTCATTATCATTATCATTATTTTTATAATAATTATTATTATAATTTATCATTATTTATATCATTATCATAATTATCACTAATAATATTATCATTATAATAATGATAATATCTACAATAATAATGATAATGGGGATAATGATAGTAATAATAATGATGATAAAAATAATATCAATAATAGTAGAAGTAGTAGTAGTAGTAGTAGTAGTAGTACTACTGCTACTACTACTGCTACTACTACTACTAATGATAATGATAATGACAGTGGCCATGATAATAATGATAATAATGATGAGTAGCGGTATTAGTAGTAGAAGCTGTAGTATTAGTGATAGTGGTGGGATGGTGATAGTATTATTAGTAGTACTAGTTGTAGTTGTAGTAATAATAATAGTAATAGTAGTAGTAGGAGTAATGGAAGTAGCAGTCGTAATAGTAGCAGTGGTGGTGGTATTATTAATAGTAGTAGCAGTAGTGATAATGATGATACTGTTGAAATTAACTTATAAATATATATTCCTAAATAAAGTAGTAGCAGTAGGAGTAGTAGTAGAAGTAATAGTAGTAGTAGTGATGTTGGTGGTGGTATTCTTATTATCAATATTATTATTTTCATTATAATTTTTTCGTAGTAGTAGCAGCAACAGCAATAGTATAGGAGAAGTAAAAATATTTGTAGTAGTAATTGTGATAGTAGTGGTGGTGGTGCTAGTAGTAGTAATAGTAGTAGTAGTAGCAGCAGTAGTAGTAGTAGTTGTTGTTGTTGCAGTAGTAGTGTTAATGATTATGAAGTTAAAATTAATGATAATGATGAAATATGATAATAGATAAAGGCAATATCAAATAAAAAGCGAAATTAATAATAACATGATAAATGTAAACGAAGTACTGCTAACAACAATAACACTAGTTATAATAGCAATAATGATGATGAAGGTCAGAAGTATAAGAGAAGAAGGGTCTTTTAGCCTCGTACATCTTCCTGTCTTCGTGCCCTTACCATATCAATATTTCCACCTCTCCTTCTCTAGTTTCCAAATGTATTATCCTCTGCAAATCTTCCTCTGCCAATACTTTTGCCACATTTCCTGGTGCGTATTTTCATCAGCTGTACATATTTTCTTCAACCTATTTCTTCGTTATCGTTGATTTTGTTTTTCTTTTTTGGGGTTGTTGTTCGGGAAGGTGTTTGGGTTTTGTTTTTACTCCGTGATGTCTACACGGTCCACGGGTCACAAGAATTAGTACATTAATAAAGAAGCAAGTCTAAAATTAATATAGGTAGACATTAAATAAATAACCAATTGAATATAGTGACTGACGCTGGCAGAAATAATGAAAACTGAGGCAGTTATGCGCAAAAGCATTTAAGTAATGAATAAAAGGTAAGATCGTTAAGGAAGAATGATGGCTACTGATGATAGATTTTTATTTGGATGTGGATTATTCCTCGCCTGTGGTCTCTAAGGAAGATTTTTGCAGAGCCCTGAGGATAGCCCTATCTTCCTTCCTCCTCCCTTATCTGTGACCTGCACTTTCCTGATCCGATTCTCCTGAAGCAATAAATCTCAACTTTCAGAGATGCTCATGCGAGTGCATAGCATTGCCTCCACTCTCAGCTTAGGATCGTTGATCATGCTTCCTCGGTTCTTGAAGGCCTACGAGATCATTAGAATTTTTTTACATAAAAATGTGAAATTCCTTTAACGAGGAAGAGTTCCTTCTTATGCACTCATCTGCATCTGATAAGAAGGATAAGCCGAAAACCCTTCTCCAGACAAACGAACATACACACACACACACACACAATATATATATATATATATATATATATATATATATATATATATATATATATATATATAGGTGTGTGTGTGTGTGTGTGTGTGTGTGTGTGTGTGTGTGTGTGTGTGTGTGTGTGTGTGTGTGTGTGTGTGTGTGTGTGTGTGTATGTACAAACTCATGAGTGTGTGTATATATATGTTTACATGTATATATATATATATATATATATATATATATATATATATATATACACACACACACACACACATATATATATACATATATATATATATATATATATATATATATATATATATATATATGTGTGTGTGTGTGTGTGTGTGTGTGTGTATATATATATATATATATATATATATATATATATACAAACTCATGCGTGTGTATATATATGTATACATGTATATATATATATATATATATATATATATATATATATATATATATATATATATATATATATATATATATACATTTATATATGTATATATATATATATATATATATATATACATATGCGTGTGTGTGTGTGTGTGTGTGTGTGTGTGTGTGTGTGTGTGTGTGTATAGACACACACACAGACACACATGTATGTATGTATGTATCTATGTATGTATATATATGTATATACGTATATGTATGTATGTTTATACATATATATGTATGTATATACATATATATGTGTATATATATATTTATATATATATATATATATATATATATATATATATATATATATATATATATATATATATATATATATATAAATGTACTGTGGAGCGTGGATCCAGAGGAGAGGGCGACACACTCCAGTTACCCTCGCGCTTGATCTTTTATAGCCCCACAATTTCCCGGTGCCCGATTTCTTTTTACTTAAATTGTTATTATTATTATTATTATTTTTTTTTTATGTTAATGACTGCCTTATGTCATTCTTACCTGTTCTTCTTTTGTTTAGTACATTTAATTTGTAAATTAAGTTTCTTGTTTTACCCTCGAGTCATAGTTTCATTTTATTGTAGATTTAACTTATTTCGCGGTGTCAGTGACATGACACGTCATTTTCTGCCCAGTCATTTTGTATTGTTTTATTTTGAGTTTTGAATGCTTATTTTATCGTTTTATATATTTGTCTTATATATATATATTTTTTTTTTTTATTACTTGGGCCTTTTTGCCCTGTGTTTTAATTTTGATTTTATTGATATGCTTATTTTTTCTTATTTCGTATCTTTATGTTGTTTTACTTTGTTTTTTATGTGTATGTTTTATTATCTGATGGTTTTATCATCTATTTTATTTGATTTGTATATTATTGTAAATGGTTTTGAGAATGATATTATGATAGCCCGCGACCTATGACAATAAACAGTGTCAACTGGAGTTCTGTGTGTTTGGATCTAGCCTCCCCTCTGCTGAAGCATCAAAAAAGGTTGTACTAGTCCCATACGTTACTTGCCTAGTTCCTATTTTCGCTGGACGTATCAGTATATGAATCGATAAGGCATTGGTTATATATAAGTTACGTCTCCCAAGAATAACAGTGCTCATTGTTACGCTCTTACATGTCAGTTCTGTTCAGCCTATTCAAAACCTCGATTTCAATCACTGCCAAGTTCATTTTACCTTTCTTTCAATGTCGATTTCAGCGAGTTGTGTATGGTTTTACACTTTTACCTATTACTCTACTGTATTTTATTGCTTTTGTATGTTCCTTATCTGTGTTTTATCTCTACTTTCCTGCTTTTATTGCTTTTACTCCTGGTTTTAGTCTCTTATATTTTTTTGAATCCTTTCCTTTTACGATTTCAGTCAAGTTTTAGTACCGTTTTAGCTACTGCTCATCTGTTATCGTTCTTTAATTCTGCTTTTACTCAACCTTTCTCTTTTACGATTTCAGTTAAGATTTTAGTGCTGTTTTTAATTATTGCTTACCTGCCATCGTACTTTAGGGTTGTCTTATTTCTGCTTTTCCTATTTTTGCTGTTTTTACCTAATCTTACCTGTATTCTACCTCGTTATTCTCACGTACTTTTGCTTATTATTTCTACTGCTTCTGCTTCTACTACTACTGCCTCTGTTCATACTCCTACTGCCTCTGCTTCCGCTACGATTTCGACTACTGTTCTTATCTCCTTGCTTACCACTATTTGTTTATTTTGTTATGTTGTGAAAGGACTCTAATTCTTACAAAGCACTGCACTATTGATAGTATTTGTGGAAGCAATAGTTAGACTATTTCCACAGAACCTGGAAGTTTGGTCGCTACTTTTTTTTTGGATTCCAGTATTTTTTTTTTTTTTTTTTCTCTCTTTCCTTACGAGGAGTGAACGGGACCCCAATTATCCCTTCATACCTGGTCCTTAAGCCTCTCCTGCCTTACTGGAGTATTCCGGGCTCCTCTTAGACGGATATATATATATAAATGTACATATGTATACCTCTCACTACATATACATACATACATATATACATATATATATATATATATATATATTTATGTATAAATACATGTTTATCTATACATATATATACATACACACACACACACACAAACTCACACACACACACACGCACACACACACATATAAACACACACA
>NC_061831.1:31219130-31221630 GCF_019202785.1 Penaeus chinensis
ACGCGGACACTGACAGGCTATTGAGGGTCCCCTAAGTCGAAAGCTCATCTCTCATCTGTTAACTCGGCAGGAAACGTTCGTCTGCAGGGTATTGTTCATATACGTATTTGATTGTTCATTATTCGTCTGTTAAATTGTTATTTATGATTATTAATCAGGTTATATATACAACCCAGCCACTGGGGTGCACAAGACATTGCATTCACATTTCCGGTTCCAAAGCCGGGTAAATGGGAGGGTTGCGGCGGGGAGTAAAACTTGTACCTCATCAATTATTCGGATCATAAATGAGATTTCCATGCTGGATCGGTCGTCGCCCGAATTAACAACGACCGCCACCGGCACTAGAGCCCAGTAGAAGAGGACATTGAAACCAGAGCCAAAGATCAAATAGCGTAAGTTAAAGAATGAAGACTATCGGATGTAATATAAGGAAGGTGAGAAACGTACATTAAATGCTAGTGAGGAGTTGGTAATTAGTTGGGCAGATACAGCAAAAGTATTAAGGGAAACGGCTAAAAAGGTACTTAGAGTGTCATCCGGATACAGAAATGAAAAAAACTTGGTGGTGGAATAAAGATGTTCAAGAATGTATAAAGAAAACGAAATTTGGAGAAAAAAAAAAATGGACAACCAGGGGAATGAAGAAAACCTAGTGGAACACAAGGCTATACAACGCAAGATAAAGAAAGAGGTAACAGCTGTAAAGTAAAGGTTTATGAGGAGTTGCACGATCGTTTGGACTAAAAGGAAGGAGAGGAATTCCTATACCGTCTAGCTAAACAGAGGGACTGGGCTGGGAGAGATTTATAGGTAAGAGAGATGAAAGTTATAATGGAAATTTATTGACAAGAGTTTTTTTTCGAAAAGATAGAAGCAGTAATTCGAAGAGTTGATGAATGAAGAAAATCAAAGAGATAGATCTGAGGTAGTAGATATTGTAAATAAGAATATAGAACAGATTAATAAAGAAGAGGTGACGAAAGCTATGTGGAGAATGAAAAACGGGAAGGCAGTTGATCCAGATGATGAATAAAAACAGAAAAGAAATTTTGGTGGTGGACAAATCTGGGAGAAATGGCAGTAGGATTCTTAACAAGAATGCTTAACAACTATGGAAGACGAAGAATCCCCAGAGAATGGAGGAAAAGTGTAGAAGTGACAAAGGTAGAATAATTCAAGTATCCAGGCTCAACTGTCCAGAGTAATGGAATTACAGCAAATAGGTGAAGAAAAGGGTGCAGGCAGGGTGGAACGGATGGAGAGAAGAAGTGATCCGTGACAGTAGTGAGGCCGACAGTGTTATACAGATACACTGATGAAAAGGCAGGAAACCGAGCCAGAGGCTGCTGACCTCAAGATGTGGAGAGGAATGATAGAATCAGTGACGACTACATAAGAGGGACAGCTAAAGTTGGACGCTTAGGAGTTAAAGTAGGAGAGGCAAGACTTACTGACGTACAGAACATCGGTAGAATAATGTTGAGGACGGAGTTACCAAGCAAGAGAGAAATAAGACCAAAAAGAAGGTTTATGGCTGATGTTAGAGAGGACATGCAAGAGATCGGAGTGACAGAGAGGAAGTGGCTGTGGCGACTCTAACGGGAGCAGCGGAAAAGAATCGGGTTATGCATACATGTCTATAGTTTTCTCTGCCTAATTATTATAATTATTGTTCTCTCTCTCTCTCTCTCTCTCTCTCTCTCTCTCTCTCTCTCTCTCTCTCTCTCTCTCTCTCTCTCTCTCTCTCTCTCTCTCGCTCTCTCTCTCCCTCTCTCCCTATGCACAGACTGAACATATACATATACATTTACATTTACGTACACACAGCTAAACAACCCATTCCTTTAACATTTCAAAATCATTTAGACCACTCTGCATTTTACCTTCATTTACGAAGATGAATTGTAACTAGGATCGTAAATTTACATGTGGCTGCACTGATATGGGAGGGTGCGAAAATTATAAGAGATAACGGGAGCATTTGACTACTCACTGCCTTACAAATGACCACTTAATACTATGCAAACCTGCAGTATTTCCTCTAAAATTGGAGTTCTGATTTCTGACGGAATACAGTTGCTAAACAATGCCAAATATTGTTGAACAAAATTAGGGGTTCGCCGGATTTTGCCTATTTTTGGTATGTATTTTCAGTTCGGTTGTTTATGGTGTTTGTATAACGGGATCGCATTTTAACAAGGGAGGGGAAGAATATAGCTGTGACTTTTTCGAAAACATTGTTCTTGTTAAGGTACTCATGTGCTCGAATGACATTAATGCTGAATTATTATTTGGAGGATACTTGATTTAGCATGTATCATCCGTAAAAATTGTTTTGATGCTCTGGTTATTTGGATTCGAAAAGAAATTACTAATATTATCTCTCAGAAGAAAATCTTGATTAATTACCAATTTTGGTTATTTCTACTTCTATCATTATCATTACCATTACCATCATTATTATCACCACCATCACCATCATCATCATCATTACCAT
>NC_061831.1:31234130-31259130 GCF_019202785.1 Penaeus chinensis
ATACATACATGTGTGTACAAAAAAAAAAAAAACGAGCATATCTTGCTTCTTGTGGATGACTCCTCCAATATTCATTCTAACATGAGAAATGCATGATATTCATGTAATGAAAAAAGTTATTTAAGCAATAAACAAAATAGTTGGGAACAATGTAAGGTGAGTAACGCATCCAATAAAAGTTGACAACTATGTTGATATTTTATTTCAGAATCTCACGAAGATTTTAGCATTTTTTTTTTCTTTGCATATTTATTTTTCTCTCATTCGTATTCATTAGTAATAAACGTATCCAGTGTCCGTAACTTCTCTTTGACAATTTCCGGAAACGGTGATGATCGAGCGTTGCCAGCTGCTCCTTTTCCCACGGACTGCCGAAGAGACAACGCGAAACGGAGGAGGAATTGCAACAAGAAAAGAAAAATGAGCTGCCATGCAACTGCTGTGTGAGAGATTGCTCACTCACACACGCCTGCGCCTTCATACATGTAATGTCATTTGTGCGTGGAAATTTTCATATAACCACATATGTGTGTGTGCGTGTATATATATATATATATATATATATATATATATATACATATCTAAATCTATCTATTTATCTATCTATCTATCTATCTATATATATATATATATCTAAATCTATCTATCTATCTATCTATCTATCTATCTATATATATATATATATATATATAAACACACACACACACATTCATATATATATATATATATATATATATATATATATATGTATATATATATATATATATATATATATATATATATATATATATGCGTATATATATATATATATATATATATATATATATATATATATATATATATATATATATATATATATATATATAAGCACACACACACACACATATTCATATATATATATATATATATATATATATATATATATATATATATATATATATATATATATATAGATAGATAGATAGATAGATATGCACACAAACACCTATGTGTATGTATATATATATATATATATTGTATAAAAGGTATGAATGAGAATGAATATCTTCACAATACAAGAGATGTATTTGACCGGTTTCGACTATGTCTTCGTCAGAAATCATGTATTTCTGACGAAGACATAGTCGAAACCGGTCAAATACATCTCTTGTATTGTGAAGATATTCATTCTCATTCATACCTTTTATACAATTGTCAACATGAACGCGGTTCATATATATATATATATATATATATATATATATATATATATATATATATATATATATATATATATATATATGTATATACATATATATTCATAAATAGATGTATATATATTGATATATATGTTTTTATATGTATATATATACTTATATATATACATATATATATATTTATATATATGTATATTTATATATATATATATATATATATATATATATATATATATATATGTGTGTGTGTGTGTGTGTATATATGTATATATATATATATATATATATATATATATATATGTATATATATATATATATATATATATATATATATATATATATATATATATATATATATATATATATATATACATACACACATACAAACACACACATATATATGTATATATATATATATATATATATATATATATGTATATATATATATATATATATATATATATATATATATATATATATGTATATATATATATATATATATATATATATATATATATATATATATATATATACATACACACATACAAACACACACATATATATGTATGTGTACACACACACACACACACACACACACACACACACACACACACACACACACACACACATATATACATTTGTATATAAATATATATATATATATATACATATATATAAATATATGTATCTATCTATCTATCTATCTATCTATCTATCTATATATATATATATATATATATATATATTTATATGTACACTCATAATTCACTGCTAGCTGTTTATTATTCCGGCCGCTTGTGCCCATTTTTCCCGAGCCCCATTAGGCGACGTCCCGTGCCCTCCCCCCTCCCCCGCCCACTTCCCTCCCGGTCTCCGCCAAAGACGCCCACATCATTACCCTGTCTATCCCTTAGTTGGCGCGTCCGCCAGCCTTGCTCGCTGCTATCCATCTCACTTAACGGCTGCTGTGGCGTGATATTATCTATGTTCTTCACTCCCGTTGCGCTCGGAAAGTATGAGAGTAATTTATTCATTTATGCAAACGGTCTCGCTCTCTTTTGTCGGCGCCGATGCCCTGCCGCCACAGTGCATTTCCTTTTAAAGGCTCCTAAAGTTACCTATTTGACAGCAATCGAATTATTGTCAGATCACCTGTAAGTGTTTCAATATGTAAAAGTTGTCAGTATTAAGAGTAAACAGTTTAACGATGTGATATCATATCTATCTCTAAGTATGTACGTAGCTATATCTATATCTATTTGGCTATCTATCTATCTATGATGAGTGTGAGAGAGAGTGAGCGAAAGAGTAAGAATCGACACATTTACTCAAAACCAAATTCTTACTCAAAGGGAGCCAGCTTCCTTTCTTCCATTGAGTGCAGCGTGTAGATGGGGCAGAATTTGTATTAATTTGCAGTTTACGAATTATGACAAGAAGAAATATTGTAGATTGCATGATGTCCTAAGGTTATTTAAGGGAATTTAATCTCTTTCGGGTGCTTTACTCTCATCAAATAAGGACACTTATATGTATGTATTCACGAGTACACACACGGCGCACGCACAGCCTATATATCAAAATTCGCAGCTGAAAGCAATCACATCCATCCATTTCTCCACATACCGTGCGGACGGTGACCTCCTTCCTGTCAAAGTGCATTTATTTACTTATTTCGCCCTCGCCGCCCTCCAGAATGCCCCGACTTCCAGGAATTCTCGGGGCTCCAGCAAAGCATCTAGGAATGCTGGTTTAGGTGTGGTGGAGGGAGGAGAAATTAAACGTCATATGTCATGCGGGCGCTGAACCGACGGAGATTGGAAGCAGGCCAGAGGGGCCTCGGCGTGAGGCATGGCGCGGCAGGAGAGCAGGACGGACGCAGGTCCTGCTCTGAGGGAGGCGGCCCGACGGCGGTCCTCCTCCCGATGCTGTTGCCGGCATTCTTCTTGTTTTAGTAACACTATTGATAACAATAACAACAAATATTACCATTATAATAAATACGACTAAAATTATTATTGACATTACAAGTAGCCACTACCATTATTTTCTTAATGTTGAGAATCCTTATTATTATCGTTATCTTAATAATTATTATAATAATGATAATAAAGTTGATAATACTAATATAGATAGTGACAATAATAATGATAATGATGAAAATTAAAATAATAGTAAATTAATAGTAATGTTAAAAGCATATAACAATAGTAACAATAATGATAATGATAAAATATATTATCAATAATATTGATACAAATATAATGGTGATAATAATACAAATAATGAAAATAATAATAATAATAATAATGATAATAATAATAGTAATAATAATAATATGATAATGATAATGATAATGATGATTATGATGATGATGATGATGATGATGATGATGATGATGATGATGATGATGATGATGATGATGATGAGGATGAGGATGAGGATGAGGATGAGGATGAGGATGAGGATGATGAGGATGATGATGATGATGATTATGATTATCCTTATCATTATCATTATTATATTACCATTATAATGATATCAACGAACCTTAATATATATGTTTATAAATTCATATCGTTCCAATACCTATGCAAACCTAGTCTTATTCCAAGCAGAGGGTAAACGGTATTTCAATAATGAATGTAATTTCCTAGAATTAGTGATTCATTAGTGAACCTTTTCTAATGCTACCACCAGACCATTGTTATGAATATAAAAGTATGAACAAAATATAATTAGTAAGCATTCCAGTGTAACTCTCTAAGGAAATTGTGCTCATATTTATTGTCCTCTTCCCTAACTAAGTTTTAAACTATGAGTGAAAATGATGAAAAAGAGAAGCGTCTCATCATCTCCGTAACATCTAGATCCTCTGAACCTTTGTATTTATCATACCATATCCTTTAAATGCTGCCCAGTGACAGGAAAAAACAAGAAAAGGGCGATGCAAACCCATAGCAACACCGTCGTTTTAGGATCGTAGAATCCCAATAAGAAAAGAAGAGAAAAATTTTGTGTTTTAGCAAAATAGAACAATTTCCTGGTTTAATTTCTATTTATCAAATATTAGGGTCGTCCCCTAGGATGGAACCGACTGCCAACTTGATTGGTTCCCCTTGGATATGTTCAACAAGTCTCTTGACATTTAGCAAAGACTTGTCATTATTCTGTGACTATAAAGGATTACATAGAAAGTCAGCTAAATTGTAGTCATAACACTGATGTTATATTAGCTAGTGGTCGCAACAAAACATGTTTCACAAGAGATCGATATACAAAGTTCGAAAAAAAAAAAGTTGAATTATCTATTCCACATAAAAGATACATTACATTAGCAACTAATAACACTTGGGGAGGGGATACATAACATATGGTGTTTGAATTTTTTTAGTTTTCTAGAATGTTAGCTTCCCAGGGAAACTAATAAGGGTATCCATATTACAATCTTATTGAAATACACATCCTCAATTAAACGAGCATCACATCCAAGCACCCACTCCCCATGACCAGTCTTCAACTTTGTCTTAAATGAAATAGTATCGTGGTTAGATCAGTTTGAAGATGACAGCCTTTAGTTTAGTAGAATTAAACTAATCAAACTCTACGGCTCGTTCTGCCAAGTTTCACTTGTCTCAGTCTTGGATATAGATTGCATTGGCAGGTCAGTGCAGTTTGTAATGTCGACGAAACTAAGCGTAAACTTTGTGATGAAGAATATGAGCGAACACTTGTACATTATATCTCATAGTCCCATGAAGTACAAAGAACTATATGTAACCATTTCATATCATCTGATGTCATAGAATATATACTTATGTTGTATCCTAAATTTGGAATGTAGTATCACATGGCCGCACATCAAATGTAGCAATGCCTTACCACGCCCAAGCTGTACGCCGGGTGGCAGATGAGTAGATAAAGGACTGTGTAAGTGTTCCTTCCATTTAACTGATGTAGTACTTATCATAATAATGTTATAGCCTAATATTCAAATGTAATACCATTATATAATGTTATGACCATGCATCAAATGTACCACAGCTTGCCCACGCCTTTCATGTGTTGGCAGATTTAGGTCAAAGCAATTGGCCGAAAAGGGAATCTAATAACTGAAGTGACCCATAAAAAAGAAAAACTGATCAAATTAGCTCTAAGTCCTTTTTGGTAGAAATGGCGGTAAATGTTAAGTTTCAACCAGCCTCCGACTTTCGAAACCATTTTGTTTGGAGTGTAATCTCCCCTCGTAGTTTAACGCTGTTATGCTGTTGCTTTCCGTCGCATTTGACTTGTTGATGAGTAGCGGAACTTGTATTCCCCGACGGAAAAGTTGATAAAATGTGTAAGATTCGGCTTCGCACTGTATTAAGGGGGGGGGGGGAGGAATTAGCATGATTCACACACAGAAAAACAAGAAAAACACTAAATTAACTTAAAATCGGGTTTACTGAAACTCTACGGGGACAGTGGCCATGTTTCACCTATGCAATTACGGTATACAATTCGGCGGTTAAATCCGGGATTATTTTTTGCCTGATTGACGGACAATACAAATGAATCAAACCATGTTTGGGCACAATCAACTTTTTAATATGAAAATGCGTTTCGAAAGTTTCCAGATGACCGTTTCAAATTCATACACAAGCTTCATTAATAGTTCCTCAAATAACAACGGTATTTCGATTGACTGCGATAATAAATACAAAGCAAACAAACAAAAAAAAAACGCTGCTGACAGTTACGTGTCGCGCACGGAGACCGTGCCGCAACGGCACACGCGCAAACAAAAAACAAACACATTTTTGTAACAGACCTTGCAAACTTTAGTGATGATTGTCGTCAAATATGGTAACCGTTCAATACTTATACTTGTCTTAAAATGTAAGATTGAACTTATTGACCTTTGCCTGAGCCGAAAATACTTCGGAGGCCGTGGCAAGGCTTCAGGCCGCGCAGCTAAACCCTATTGCTCGTCCCGCGGAAATATGAAAGCTTTTGCCTGATTTCGTCGCGCGCGGCGACGACACCCATTCAACTGCGGTCGGTTGCAATAGCCAAATCGGCAATAATTTGTATTAATAATGCATGTATTGTTATCCTATTAAAAGTATGCATTTTTATTACATTAATTGGCTTATTACTTGAAATGTACTTCGTGCAATAACTAGGTAGATTTCGCCGGTTCTCGTTAAACGTTACTTAAATTTTACTAACCTTATATCGTCCCGTCTCCGTTATTAAGCATTACAATAACACGTCCTCGGCGTAGCAATATTTCCAGTCATACGTGTACTTCGCAATTTGTAAACATTTCTGCCGGCTTCTATATTTTTTTTTTTTTTTTTCACACGTACACTTCCTTGGCCACCGGACAGAAACACACTGAAGGTTTTTCATGGGCGAGGGCAGGGCTTTCCGAAAAAACGGTTTTTGATTGGTCAGAAAACTCTGACGTCATTGCCTGAAGTTTTCATTGGCTAGAATTTCTCAGTCTGTAACACCGCATAATCGCTAAGTTGTCAGTAATTGGTCGTTATACATGGTGTCCTTGTCTTGCTGTTTCAGACATCAATAATTTATTATCGGTATTTCAGAAGAAATATGTCTTTACGTGCGCGAAAAAAAGGTATTTGCTTTATATTAGGTTTTATTTTACCATATGCATACAAGCAATCAAGTAAGTATGACCTCTTTCCCGATTTTAATCGCTCTCTGAAGAACTATCATCCAGAGGGAGGGGGGGCAGGTGACGGAAGAATTCTTTCTTTCCTGCCTTGCGGCGGGTATAATTCTGCCGCTTGTGAAAAAAAATAATGAATCAATTCTTTTTCACGAAATTTGATGAATAAATAGCGGGTCAGGTATTGCGTTATATACTCGGCCCTAATACCTGGCCGCTTGACCCATTCTTTAACGTCCCTCCACAACCTTTCAATAGTTTGTGTGTGTATTTGTGGTTCTGGGTCTACAAAGTTCTCAGACTGATTAATACTCAAATGTTTGTAACCATGGTGTTGTAGGTTACGGCAGGCAGCCCATCCATCACTGTATATCACACTGTCTGGTTTTATATATTTCTTAATAAGGGGTATGAGCGTGTCAGCACTGCGGTCAGTGCCAACCAATGGCACAATTAATTTCCTTTTACTCACATGCTCAATACCCCCAAAGACCCACACCTGGCTCTTCTTCTTTATGATTTGCGAAGTTCTAGCTTCGCCCGGGACCTGGCTCAACTGTCTGCCCCTATTATACTTACGGCACACGAGCAGCGTCTCGTCGATCTCAAGTATTACACCGGCACCTCCTATTGAATTTTGATTTTGTAACCAATATTCGGTTACTTCAGAACAAAAACTCCTCCAATCTACGCTAGTTGGCTTAGAAATACTAATACATTTAATAATGTGTGCGTGATCCCAATGTTTTTTGTAGCCAATGATTCACAAACAAAATTTCTTTAAAAGGTTCCAAATGTGTCCCCTGCAGAAACGTGCCTTTGTAATCGCTGGTCGAGAAAACGCAACTTTTACGCCGTTTTGTCTTTGCTATTTTTTCCATCTGCCACAATACCACATTTGTCGATCTTCACGATATTTGCAAGGTAAATCGCAATGCGGGCAACTTACCGCTCTTGGGAAAACACCGTGTGCTCTCAGGAACTCTATAGCGTTATCTTTTTTTTCAAAATAATCAGATATAACTCTATAGTAATGCGGGTCACAACCTACACACGTGAGATCCATTTTGAGCAAAGATTTGGTATATTTGCTTTCCTTGCCTTGTGATTGGTTTATAGCATTTCTTGTAATGCTATTGGCTCTCGTGACAAATGTCACGCGCATGTGGTATAGAATAAAAGTCTCAAAAGGTTTCGTGCGCTGATATGCGGTAACATTGTTGATTTTGAAAATCGCGCATAATTCTTCAGTTCCCTCTTGCCCGTAATATGGACCAGACACATCGATTTGCGCAGAGTAAGAAATGTCATAGTTACTGTAAATACTCGATTTTATGATGGTATTACTCGTGTATTGTCAGACATTTTATTGTAGAAAAAAAATTACCTTCATGTGAGTTTATGCGGAATTTTTCTAGTTACGAAATGAAAGTATTACAATAAATGAAACAAAATAAAACGGCATCATTGCTTTGTTTACAAAAAGTAGGAAAGGATATCGGATGGCGATTTTTAAAATATTGAGATATATGGGGCTCTGTGACACTTGCGTGTCCAATAACATCGTTATTTCTGATTTGCGACGGAAGTTCATAGAAGATAAGTTTCTTAGATTTATTTGCTCTATCACATGCATATATTTTTTTTTTTTCCGGTTTAAAGACGGCTAGTCAGAACTTTACCTATACCGAACTGGCTTTTTACTGCACATTACCATCAATATAAATGCACAAAGATTGTAACTTCTTCAAATTCTCTTGCTCACTCTTTCATAATTAAATATAAATTTGGTATGTGTTCAAAAACATGGGCAAGAATTTATGTGAGTGCATATGTATATATACAGGTAAATATGTGTGTGTGTGTGTGTGTGTGTGTGTGTGTGTGTGTGTGTGTGTGTGTGTGTGTGTGTGTGTGTGTGTGTGTGTACATGCGTGTATATGTTATGGGTACATGTGCCTGTTGTGTGAGCGTGAGTGCGTATGTGCATGAGTGCGTATGTGTGTGCACATGCGTTCGTGTACGTGTATGCGTGCGTGTGTGGGCGTGCTTGCTTGCACGTGCGTGTATGTGTGCGTCTCCGTATGAAGGAGGGTAACTATGTAAGGGCTTCTTTGTATGTGTGAGTGAGCACGTTCGTAGTTAAGCATATGCGTGTTCATGAGGGTATTTCTAGAATAAAGAGACTCAATTATTAGCTCTCACTTAAATTCACATTTTTTACAATAAGAGTAGAACACGTCGTTTGGGCCATTGATGCTGAATCTTATATTCTTTGTATTTCTAGGTGCCTGTTCTCTTACAGCACTTCCATTCATTGAAAATAAACAAAAATGAAAAACAAGGTAAAATCTGAAAAAAATGAAAGGGCGAGTTGTTCAGAAAATTAAATAAACAAACACACACACAGACACACACACACACACACACACACACACACACACACACACGCACACACGCACGCACGCACACACACACACACACACACACACACACACACACACACACACACACACACACACACACACGCACGCACACACACATACACAAACGCACGCACGCACAAACGCACACACACACACACACAGAGAGAGAGAGAGAGAGAGAGAGAGAGAGAGAGAGAGAGAGAGAGAGAGAGAGAGAGAGAGAGAGAGAGAGAGAGAGAGAGAGAGAGAGAGAGAGAGGTACGTGGCCGGCTTCCCCCAGAAGGCATCCTCACCTTTGCGGCAATTGACTCCTTTACATTTTTCAAGTTTTTCTTCTGTCAAAATTACTAAGCTCAGCGCCAGCTTGCTGAAGCTGTGGGTGCTGCAACATCCAGGGCATTTAGAGATCCAGATGCAAGAATACAGCTTCCAGCAGAATTGAGACTCCCTTAACCTCCTCTGAGAACCCTAAACAAGACCAGAACCGACCCAGTGGAGGATGGTGCCTGGAATTGCTCAACATGTTAGGTCCCAGGAATAAGGTGCCATATATTGGAGAACAAACTAGTGTCCAAAATACCTGAGCTTGAGAGGCTGGAGGATATTTTCCCCGCATATACTATTGCAAACAGACATATCACTGAAATACGATTTCAGTGAAACTACAAGAATGACAGTCCTTATGGCTGCATGATCGGAAATGGCACAGCTATAGACATTACTTAACGTTTTGAGTTATGCAGTGGAACTACATTCTAAACATGGAAATGTGGCTTCCTTGAATTGTAGCACTCGCTATTAAGCGACCATGACACAGGTAAGGTTCTTGTTTAACCTCCAGCTTCTCAGGCTAGTAACGATATTTTTCTTTATATTCTCTGTTCGTTATACAATATTATTAACATTTAACACCATTATTAGAACAAGTAGTCACTGAGTACGTAAATTGTAATACATATAAAAGGATTACTAGGTAGGCAGTAGTTCGGCTAAAATATTAGTAAGTACTGGAAAGCTTTAAGTTCATAATATATGGAAATCGAAATATATATATTCCACTAAGTATAAGTATGTGGCGCGTATGTAGACTGTTCTAAACATAATTACGAGACAGCTGTTTCACTACAAAATGTGCATTTTAGATAGTAATTTGGTACTGTCTGGACTTCTGAAGTAATTACATAAATTGTACATCGTAAATTACTCGAAGTGTAATTATAAAAATCAGACAGAAGTTTCACTGCATATTTGTAACATAAGGACTTTCTATAATATTTATCAAAGTTTAGTTACTAATATTAATGTGGTACATAAATTGTACTACTCGAAATAATGTAGCTGAATTCTGAAAGTTAAATCGTTTTGTAACATAAATTTCACTAATCATAGCTGAGAATCGCATATCATCAGCACTACATACAGGGTTTTTCGTAATGTTTCCTTCAACCTCATCAAGTATCATTACCAGCCACGTATGTACAAAAACTTTTACTATGATTGCTACATAGCTTGTAGACAGTAAATTATCATGCGACGCAATTACATATTTGAACAAGAATTGTAAATTAGATAATTTGAATATGACATACGAAACTGATAATTGTGAATGATAACTGTTGCATATAGAAATACATTGTTAGTAGCATGGAACGGTCCTATAAGTTATCATAATGAATATCTGAATACATTTCTACATAGTATCTGTGCAAGATACATTGCATCTAATTAGCAACCAGTACAAAGTATACCTCAGTATACTTAAAACTGACCTGTAACAGACGATAAGAATAAGTTAAAGTATATGTGCAATATTTTTCATTCGCTACATCTAAAGTTATGGACAATGTATTACCTGCATCTAGGGGATGAAAAAAACAAGACATTCACGCTGTAGACTCAACTCCAACAGGTTAACTCCTCTCGACAGGATCTGTAAAATGTAAGAGTAGTTTACTCAACTTTGGAATATGAAAGCTGGCGCTATCTTTGTCGAGGTCTTATGGGCGGGAACGGCAGTTGAAATGGCCACCTTTGGTCAGGATGCTAGTGAAGTAGAGCCAGCAAAAAGTCTTGCAGCTTATGGGCATATAGATTCTTGTTAAATAGAATAAGAACATCGAACAATTCACGCACAATATGGAAGCTTCAGAAGGTCGTCGTCCAGATTACTTGCCAAGGGACTTTCCAGGTGCTAGGTGTGGGAAATTTAACTGGTGAGCACTCAACAAGACAGACTTTGTTGTAGACCTTGTTTTTGGAAGGTCATGTGCTAGCGAATCGAAACATGGAGCTCAATTCTACGCTTTGTCTAGTATTGGTTCACAAAGCCATACCCCTGCAAAATATCCATATTCCGTAAGATTCCCTTGATATGAGTGATTGGGATCCTCTCCAATGCAAATTTGGCTCACAGTTGAAATTAAAGGATTGATTATTTAAAATGATCTGCGTGTCAACTGCTAACATCATTAGCGGCGAATTCCATATGGGATGAAAAAGTTTAAATACTTTTAAGTTGAAATATGTTTAAAATTCTCTCGATAAGTATTGTCTCATATAAATGAAAATAATATCGTAATAAAAATCGGAGCATAAATATGCTTTCAAAATATATAAATAGCATAAACATTATGTATATTTATTATTTTGTACAGGTACTAATTTCTTGAGGAAATTAATAATACTTTCTATGACAATTCTCAGTAAACATATATGGGGTTGAGTAGTACACACGTATTTGTTCTGAGAATGCTGCACATCTTTCCACTACATGTGTAACTGTTAATGGCTCTTCGAGTCCTTCAATTGCTTCACTTTTAGTAATCATCCGCCCATAACTCAATCTTGTGTGCCCAATTCTTAGTCTTATTAATACAACTTCTATTTGTCGGTTGGGATTGTCGCTGGTTAACCAACTTCCAAGGTCATCTCTAATTTCCTGCAGTTTATTCTAGAAGTATGCTTCCACTGGTCCACCATTTATCACGAAGACAACTTCTGATGCTAGGTATCGAGTCGGTATGTGGGAGAGGAAAACGAGCATCACACAGTTGAGAAGCAGCTGCTTTGGCCTTCTGTTCAGCTTGCTCATTCCTATGGTTACCAACGTGACATCACTGCAAGCCAACCTCCCTTACTAATGGATGTGATGAGGTTAAGTTTTAGATTGCTTGCAATGCACTGTTATAAGAGAATGGTTTGCAATATCTTGGATGGCATGTAATTTTGCAGTAAAGATTGAAGCTACCAAAGAGAGTGTGTCAACTGCAGGACATCATCTGTATATATTGCAGCTGTACCTTGGTACTTGAAGTATAGAAAAAAATCTCTCCCCTTCCCAATTCCGAAATAATCCAGATTAACCAGATTTGCCCAAGGGGGAACTTGGAAACTCAAACAGCTAAACCTTGGAGAAATTCAAGATATTTCACAAGACTTCTCTTTCCCTTGCCATTGGAATGGGTGTCCTTAATGGCTTTGAAAATTGATCTGGATGTAGATCCCAGAGTACTTTATAGTCTCGTGTAGTAATTCAGGATCATGTGGTCCTGGTGTAATGAAAGACATGGATTTCCACTATCAGCTTACAGGAACTCCATCATCTACTAAGTCCAACATTCGGAGGACAGTAGGAGTTGCAAATTAATTAGCCTCACATGCTTTGAATAAGTGCTCAGTAAGAATGTAGAATCAATGCACGATCTGCACCCCGAGACAGGTGAGAAAGATGCTTCTTCTGCAAAGTGAATTCGTGATGTGAAGTTATCAACATCATGCACACACTGGAAATCAAGTGAAATCCAATTGTGCACCAGTTGAATCATCTGACAGGTTAATAAAGGGTAATGTCTCACTGTTAAGTAAAAATGCTTTTACTCTTGAGAACAAGGACTCCAAGGCCCTTCCTCGAGAGTTGTACAAAGTGTCTCTCAGGAGTATTTCAGGCCATTGAAATCTTTCAAGAGTAGAAACGGATGAGGCAACTGCCCAAGTAGATCTTCCAAGTAATCTGTGTTGAGATTATGTGGAGGAAGGTATATGGATGCAACTATGTAAGGCCATGTTAAGCCTATCCTCACAGCCAGCACGTCGTCGTCTCTAGGTCCATGGCCTGAAAGGGAATATCCTGATGTACCATCACTGCTATTCCGTCATCAAAGGTCCCATAGTCGGCTTGAACATGGAATCTTCTCAGGGAAATCGGAAAATTTGCCTAGTCATAATCCCTTGTAATCATATACAAACTGATTACACGAAGCCACCAAACGCTGCAATTCACTTCATTTTGCTAAATTCCTTGACTATTCCAATGGATTAGGGTATTCCTTTCTTCAGGTTGTCAGGTTACTTTTTCATAGTGTTTCATAATGCCTACCCTACGCCTTCTTTGGACTTTCCTTTCCCATCATCTTAAGAGTGCCTTTTGTAGGAAAGTTTTATCTGTGGAACTATTTTTTTCCATTTTTCCTTTGGATAGACTCAGGATTCCTTTGCCTGGGCAAAGGGCGGACGCAACCTTTGGTTCTGGGAGTATTCTGTGGAGGCTCCTGTGTATGTTGTAGCAGCTGGATCTGTCACCGTTAAGGCCACTGAAGCCTTGCCAGATGGCTCTAAAGACCTGACTTAGGGAGGAGGAGTCTCCTCAAATGACCCCCCTTTCCTACTCCACTTTTAGTGTAACGACTCGCCAAAGGCAGTTTTTGTATATGAGGACTATTGTAGCAAAGTAAGTGGTTCAAGAAATATTGGAGGTTAAGGGATGACGAGAAGGAGGTTGAGCTATAATTGAGGCAAAGTATTTGCCTGGTTGTGCTAACAGCATACAGGGATGACACTTTGCCTCTGAAGAACTCTATTCTTAATTACCAATATTTCTTATTATAATTTGTACCTTATACACTGCTTTTAGAAAGCTTCATGAGCTTCATTGCAGTGACAACATATTGAACCTGGACAGTTGTCATCTCCTTGATAACAATTTGTACCACACATTCTTGTTACTCCATTTTCTTTAAGATCGCAAAAGTAGGCTCTGTGCCCGTAACCAATTCAGGACTAGCTAATGTTTCAAAAGTTAGAAGAGCTGGTGTCGATCGTTCCACACCATCAACTTTCTTCTTTAAAAACTTTACTGCCCCTATATTTAACTATGTTTAGTTCACTGAATAAGTGTTTTGAGAGGAGAACATGAAATTTGAGGCCAAGGACTGTCACATATTGCACACAGACGGCGGTTATTCGCTTCTGGTAACGAAACTTGTCGGGTGATCCAAGGATCATGTTGACTATTTTATGATATACTACACCAATTATATTCTATACCAAAAGGTATATATCATATGAAAGACTTTCATATTTACCAGCCTGTGAAACATTCCGATTCCCATTCTTACCCTTTGAAACCTGGAAAGGTTCTAGAGTGACAACAGCTGATGTTCAAGAGAAATTGGATAAGGGATTGAGTAGGTCGTTGTTATGCATCGAGTTTGTATATGAGGACTATACAAACAATAACACAATACTCTGTTTAAGAGACGACCTTGTCTTATGCCTTTATGGGAATTTGGAGCACAAATAAAAGCATTCATATATGAAATTGGTTTATTTGGCTATTCATTCAAATATTGGGCGTATAGAATAGATTCAGCTGCTGGGGGGTACAGGAACCTCTCCTTATCCTGTCAGGGTTGGGTCTGCCCTTGTATGGGTAGCGTGGAGCGTGTGGAGCTCACCACCCGTCTGCCTTCACCTTCTTCGCCGCCTCACCACCTCACCTGCTGGCCGCGCAACTTAGGCCTCCTTTGTCGTGACGTCACGCCTGTTCGTTATGCTAACACACTTGTTTTCCGTGCCTATATACCCATCACTATTTTAACACAAGTTTACCATTATATTGGATATGGTACGTTGTTAAGTTTGTTAGTTACTGATAATTTTAGAAACTTAAGGCTAGTTATAGCTAACGTATATTGTCAATACGTGACAGTCGTCTGAGAGCGAGCCATTGTGACAGGCCAAGGACTGTCACATATTGCACACAGACGGCGGTTATTCGCTTCTGGTAACGAAACTTGTCGGGTGATCCAAGGATCATGTTGACTATTTTATGATATACTACACCAATTATATTCTATACCAAAAGGTATATATCATATGAAAGACTTTCATATTTACCAGCCTGTGAAACATTCCGATTCCCATTCTTACCCTTTGAAACCTGGAAAGGTTCTAGAGTGACAACAGCTGATGTTCAAGAGAAATTGGCCAAGGGATTGAGTAGGTCGTTGTTATGCATCGAGTTTGTATATGAGGACTATACAAACAATAACACAATACTCTGTTTAAGAGACGACCTTGTCTTATGCCTTTATGGGAATTTGGAGCACAAATAAAAGCATTCATATATGAAATTGGTTTATTTGGCTATTCATTCAAATATTGGGCGTATAGAATAGTTTCAGCTGCTGGGGGGTACAGGAACCTCTCCTTATCCTGTCAGGGTTGGGTCTGCCCTTGTATGGGTAGCGTGGAGCGTGTGGAGCTCACCACCCGTCTGCCTTCACCTTCTTCGCCGCCTCACCACCTCACCTGCTGGCCGCGCAACTTAGGCCTCCTTTGTCGTGACGTCACGCCTGTTCGTTATGCTAACACACTTGTTTTCCGTGCCTATATACCCATCACTATTTTAACACAAGTTTACCATTATATTGGATATGGTACGTTGTTAAGTTTGTTAGTTACTGATAATTTTAGAAACTTAAGGCTAGTTATAGCTAACGTGTATTGTCAATACGTGACAGTCGTCTGAGAGCGAGCCATTTTTTTTTTTTTTTTTTTTTTTTTTTATAAGAAGAAATCATACAAATTGAAGTTTTTCATCTGCACTCCCCCACCTAACATGGAATCCGAAAGGAAGCTATAGGTTCGGGCTAAAGTACATTCAATAGCCATAACGACATTGTGCCTCTTTTGAATACTGTCACACTTTATTCAAGAAATTATTTATATTCTGGGTATTTAGTTATGGAAGTTATACATTCATCAATTACTCGAGTAATAAGTTATTTCATGAGCAATAACGTTTGTTTTATGAAATTATTATGAATTATATATATATATATATATATATATATATATATGTGTGTGTGTGTATATTTGTTTTACTTTCCATATGATTAGTGTGATTGTAATACTACTTATTTATTAATTTATTACTTTAAGGTCTGTAATATTACTTATTAATGAGAAGGAAAACTGCGAGCCACTGACAGAAATAAGTGGAAACATAAATGCACTGAATAGCTTCACTTATTATTTTTTTTATTCACTTAGCACACAATGCATTGTTCAATGGATGATGCCCTACACATTCACCCCATTCACTCACTTTCCGCGTTACAGGATAATCCTAACCCTAACTCACGAATTTTCACACTGCACGGTTTCTATATTTAGTTTTATCTGTTTAGCACTTCGCTGTTGTTTTGTAACTTATCAGAGGAAAATATCAATTATATTTAGTTTATAACTTTTAGATTGGATTTCTTTCCAAGGAAATAGCGGTAAAACAAGAGTCGAGATCACGTTCTTTTCAGTCGGTGGTGAACAGCGATCTCCTCGCCTGTTAGGCCGGAGACACCTGCTACAACCAATAACAGCGGAAATATTTGCATATGCGAACAAGCAGAATCACCACCTAGTCTTTCATTCAGCAGTCACACCTCTCATTCGCTAGTGTTTATACTTCTGTATATAGGAGAATTATATTTATCTATATACGGTTACGTTAATTAGATGTAATTATCGTGACAAATACATTCTAGTAACTGTCATCAACTCTGAGGAGACTGCTTCCGAGCCTTAGAGCTATTGTTTTCACTGAAGGAAGGAATGTTCACAAACTCAAACCAGGACATTTTCTAATAATAGCTTGTCAACCTTCTGTTGTTAGATCTATACCTATGGACTTGGAGATGCAATGAGCTTTGCTTGCCCATCCATTTCTCCATTTTAAATCTCATCTTATGTTCTTTCTCTTCCTAGGTTTCGATGATTGTAAACACATGAGAAAGTTGCAGACCAAAATGTCGAATGATGCCCTTCATTACAAAGTACCAATTTTTATATTTTTTAGGGTTCTTCTCCTATATATGTTTTTTTTTTTTGTGATACTGATTCAGGACTCCATACCCACTCCCCAAACTGGGGTGTTTTAAATGGTAGGATCATTCACATAATGGCGATAGAAATGTAGAATTCGAATCGGACCATAATATATGTACAGCAGGTAAATATATGCATTAAGTTGGACCCGCCAGCCATCCCTCCTAATCCTCTTCCTTTTTCCTCTCTCTCTCTCTCTCTCTCTCTCTCTCTCTCTCTCTCTCTCTCTCTCTCTCTCTCTCTCTCTCTCTCTCTCTCTCTCTCTCTCGGGGACATACTGATTGATGTGGGTAAGTCTTCCACCGAAACGTCAAATTATTGCCTTTTGTATGGAATACGCATGTTTGAAGCTCATGTTTACTTAATGAAAAACTGTATGCCATGTGACTTGCAAGTTAATATTTGAAGAGGAAAGGGTAGGGACGTCATACGTATTGGAAGGTGGGAAGATGGTAAGTCATATTAAGTGTAGAAGCGCATTATTTATAATAACATTATGCTAATATATAACAATGATCAACCCAAACATATAAAAAAAAATACATATTTTATACTAGGGTCACCTTGAAAGCCAGACACTACAAGGCACAAAGCGTTACAGATATTCCATAAATGTTACATATACCTGTTTGTTACATTTACTGTGTTTTTGCTGTACAGAATATGTTAGATTCTTGTGCTGACTTTCACAGTGCTAATTGAGTTTTACTAAAGGGTCTTTTGATATTTATCATGAGCTGACGGCGAGCTGCAGCAGTATCTGTTCCTGGCAGCTTAACTTGACACAACATAACTAGGTGAAGAGAACAACTGCAAAGGAGGGAGCTGCCTGTGCTGTTGACCTTTCATTTGGGCCCAGCTGCATGGAGAGTCTATAGTGTATAGTCTGGGCAAGGTTACCCTTGCCATCTTTTACAATGGATAAGGTTAGTATTTGTCAACTAATCACACACACACAATGAAATTTACAACCGTTAAATGTATTCTCATCTCTACTAATTACTGCATTATTGCTGCTCTGCTTCCAGATGTACTATTTTCATTTTTGTTCCCACTCTCATTATTGTTTATATCATCGCATTGGCGTCATTACCACCACTATCTTCATCATTATCATTACCATCATCGTAATCATCCTTATCATTAATATTATCATCTAATATTATCGTTAATATCAAGTGTTATTATCATTATCAATATTATTGTTCTTAATATGATCCTCAGCATCATCAGAATACGCCAAAAAAAAAAAAAAAAAAAAAAAAAGCGTTCAGTGCATCTCTGTATACATGGCCACCACACTAAACAATTCCATCGAAACAGCTAACTTTATCTCTTCATGGACAAATCGGCAATGTGCTGGACTACTACTGTCAGTCTTTCTCCTTAAAATTGAGTTTAGCCAGATTATTGTCGACATCCATTGTTGTTTTTCATATTAAATGAGGGTTTAATGGCAAAAGAATGTATCCCTATCCACAAATACAAAATGGTTTATAATCGATTAATTATTCAATATTGTCAGAGAATGTTCGACTGATATCCTAACTTGATCATATGAATAGATATATATTAAACTAAGGATTTACGAAGCATGGCATGTTTGTAATACAAAATCATACCAGTTATATGACGAATCTAATGTGTCCTTGGTAATTATGTGCAGCCCAGACAACCCTTCACGATATGGTATTTCTTAACGTTAGGCACAAATGATATAAAAGCTTCACTTTCGGCGAGCATTCCATTTATACTGGAAAACAATCCAACACGTTTAAGATTTCTTCCATTCGCTCTAATGCAATCATCACATATAAGAAAAAAAACATCCCTTGTTGCGAAATATTTCACAAATGCATCATATGCATCCTTGCCTTCTCAGCAAGGAGAATCACCACATATCATGTAATAAAAAAAAACATCCCTTATTACGAAATATTTCACAAATTATGCGATGCACTCTGCCTCGTACCAGGCCTTCTCAGCAAGGGAGAAGTGTATGCCCTCCCGCCGTCTGTGACAGCGACGGAGTGCTACAACCTCAACACACTTGCTTTGATAGAGAGGTTCATCAAGGGACATGAACTGAGGGAACCATATGGCCAGAAGCTACTCTACAGGTGGTACACTAGGCGGGCTGATAAACCATGTAGTTAGGCTATTTAAGTACATGTCATCGTTTTGTCTATGCATTGTGGTGGGCACTTTGCTATAAAAAAATCTATATAAAACTATATAGCAGACACGACACACATCGTAGAAAGGTCAGTCAGGATACCGGATAGGTTCCTTTCTATATTTAAAGGGAAGCTGAATGCCAGATCGATGGAGCGCAGCCATCATATCACAAGTGTGCTTGATTATAAAGGCCGAAATTGAACGTGCAGCGTAAGTTTCATATGTAGTTCTCGGTATAAAATAAATTTACATTCATACAACAGCACACAGTGTGTGTGTGTGTGTGTGTGTGTGTGTGTGTGTGTGTGTGTGTGTGTGTGTGTGTGTGTGTGTGTGTGTGTGTGTGTGTGTGTGTGACACAGGCGCGCGCTCGCTCGCTCGTTCGCTCGCGTGCATATAATATATATATGTATGTACATGTATACATATATGTATATGTGTATATGTATATGTATGTTTATACATATATATAAAGTTTATATATGTAAATTTATATACATAGATAAATACATAATATATATATATATATATATATATATATATATATACATATGAATACATATATATATAGAGAGAGAGATTTCTCTCTCTCTCTCTCTCTCTATATATATATATATATATATATATATATATATATATATATATATATACACACACACAGATATATATATATATATATATATATATATATATATATATACTCACACACACATAATATAATATATACACTTATGTTTAGTTAGTAAAAAAAAAAATACTCGGGAGTAGATGAAGCCGAAAAGATCATTGATCCGGGAAAGTTTCTGAGCTGACATTGCTAGAGCCTCATATCAAGGCAATATTAGCAATGGAGAGCTCACAGACCATTCATAGTATCATAATTGCGCTTTTCTCTGAGGGACTATCAAAAGCCGAAATTTCAAGAGGATTAGGTATCTCAAAGCCAACCGTGTTCCTGTAAATCCAGCGACACCTAGTGACTGAGCCCCCCTGAGACAAGGCCAGAGGTGGACATATTATATGGACGACTGAGGATGAAGATCAAGTAAATGTCATTCAGAACTATAAAGCAATGTGCTGTGTGAAAGACCAGTAGGAAGCTTGCTTTGAAGAGCATGAATATCACAAGCTAATGACAACCAACACCCCTCTCTGTCAACACCCCTCTCTGCTGACTGGGTTTGTGAAGGGGGTAGTTAGTTGCCCGTTACCTTAAAATTTTCTTCTTTGATATCTATTTTCATTATTTATTTTAAATCTGCCATAACTGCTGCAAAGGATACAGAGCCCTTTTGTTTTGCTTGCAACATCTGGTGGGACCTCGCATAATGCAGCAGCACACCGACTGTCAGAAACCACTAGGCTGTTAGAGCAGATACACAGCATGTCATTTTACCTCGTCCAGAGTAAAGATAAGATATCGATTTCGCTTTGCAGATGGACACCAGTTAACGGTGGCATTAGTGGCATCCATACCATGTAGACTAGCCAGAGTTCATAAAGCTATTGGCAGTGACACGTAATGTTATAAGTATTAGACATTTCAAAACCTTTAATATTTCCTATTCAGTTTGCTTGAATTGTCAAACGACATTGTCATTACCATTGAAATTATTTATGGCTCAAGTTACTTAAACCATACATAATATTATGGAGTGGGATATCAAGTCAAGGATCATATTGTTAAATCAGGCAGAGTAGGTACCATTTGTTTTAGCGAGTGTATGTATATACTCAGATATATAGATATAAGTATGTTTATATATAAATGTATATATACGTATACCTATTTAAATAAATATGTCTAGATACTTATATAAATATGTATACACATACACACACACACACACACACACACACACACACACACACACACACATATATATATATATATATATATATATATATATATATATATATATATATATATATGTATATATATACACATAAATGTGTGTATACCTGTATATATACATTATATATATACATATGTATTAATGCATATATGTGTATATACGTACATATATAAATGTATATATATATGAATGTGTATATATATATATATATATATATATATATATATATATATATATATATATATATATATACACGCATATGTATACTCACAAGAGGCACTCACATCCGCTTATCCTTGGAGAACCTAATTATTCACAAGTGGCCAATTGTGAATAATTAGGTTCTTATTATTTGGATTGGTTTAGTCTCGGGTTAGATCGAAACATGATTCATCATTTATATTTATTACAATCTTAAATATACAGTACTTCACATAATTATCTAATTTCCTTTTTATCAGTTTCACAAAGATATAATTTCCTGTTTGAATTCCCGTTCTTTCAGCTTCAGTTTTCCTGCTTTCGTTGTCTTTACGATCACATTAGACAGAGCAGGATATAAAACGGGGAAAAATGGAGGAGCCCCTCCTGTCCGGCCCTTGACAGCAGTAGGTCCCTATTTGGAGACATTCCCAAACAAATTAACGATTTCGTTATTTACCTAATTTCTAAATAATTACTAAAGTGTATAAACACATATAAATCCAAAAAATAAAGTCCGACTTCTCTGTCAATCCTAATAGATCTACGACTATATATTGTCCGAATTACCAGTAGCTTGCTGGTTTGTCGCTCAACACCTTGCTAATATCTTCCATCAGCAATCTTTTAAATGCAATAATGTTATTCCTTCACATATATACATACCTATATATATCATATAATATATATATATATATATATATATATATATATATATATATATATATAAATGTATATGTATATATACATAAATATAATATTATATATATATATACATGTGTATATATATATATATATATATATATATATATATATATATATATATATATATATATATATATCCATCATCGTGAACATGACTACGGCAACCATGATTTTCGCTCTCAAAAACGGCAGTAACATTATTATTCCCATACTGTCTAAGGAATGAAGCTCTCATGCACCCCATTCACCCCAGGCCTTGAGCACGCCATGCATATGCAGCGCCTGAAGGCCCGCTCCCAATAGCCTCGTTCCGCCTCGGGAATATTCTAGGACCATTTTTAGAGATGAATTGGCACTCCCTAATTTATGCTGCAGCCTCTGCCCGCCTCCACTTCACGGGTTGCGCTTGCAATTTTAACTTTTTTTTCCTCGTTTTTCCTCATGTGAGTGATAACGAAAACGTCTTTGTCTCTTGTTTGAAGGCATTTAATATATATAATAATATAATGTTTTTATATACTACATTAGCAAATAATGAAATATCTATGTATACAATACCTAGAACAAATAGTTTTACTGGACTTTTCATGAAATTGAACTTTCACTCCTGGTATATAATAACTTTTATATCAAACAGTTTATACTGGATCTTTACCTTTTCTGAATTTCCGTACAAACGGATAACTGATGCATAGGATGTCTACACGCACATACACACACACACGCACACACACACACACACACACACACACACACACACACACACACACACACACACACATATATATATATATATATATCTGTGTGTGTGAGTGTGTGAGTATATGTCAATGAATATATGTAAATATACATATATGGGTAATGAAAATGATAGTAGTAGTTATTATATCTGTGCGGTATCAGAGCCGTTGGCGACCATGTTGGCGACCATGTTTAATGGTTGTACAAGGGAGTGTACGAAGGTTGTTTCCGGTTGTTTCACCATCTCTCTTCCGCTGCGACACCTGCGATATGTCTTTTCTCGCCGTGAGATCGGACTCGAGTCGGAGCGCAGGCATTTTTTGAATTCGGGACCACGAGGGTCGGAGTCCAGTGCTCTAACCACTGGAATATCGCGGCAGTCGATAGTAGTAGTAAAAATGATAATAATAATAGTAATGATAATAATAATGATACTGGTGATAATAATAAGAAAACGACAACAAAAATCTAAATTGATAATAAAAATAGTAAGGACAATAATAATTCCAACACTAACAATAGTGAAAATAATAATAGTAATAATAATGATAACAGTAACAATAAATGATGATAGTGATAATAATGATAATATTGACAGTATTGAAAATATTCATAGCAATAACCCGAACAGTTGTAATGATGATACTAATGTGAATGAAAGATGATAAGGATATTAATGATGATGATAATGTTAATCATTATGATGATAAGGATATTAATGATGATGATAATGTTAATCATTATGATGATATCAATAATGATAATGTTAATGATTATGATGATATCAATAATGATAATATTAAAATCAATAATAATGATGATCACTATGATATTAAGAAGATAATGATGATGATAATGAAAATAATAATAGTAATGATAATATTATTTTGATAACAATAATAACAATAATGGTGATGATCGCTACAATGATAATGATGATAAGAATCATTCATAGTAATAACAATAATGATAATGATGTTAATAATAATTATTCATATTATCAATATTATAACAATAGTAATAATAATAACAATTATAATAACAATAACAATTATGATAATGATCAGAAAATAAATAATAGGATGATAATGTAGATGAAGATGATAATGATGATAATAACGATTATGATAATAACAAAAGTAATGGTAATGGTAATAATTATAATAATAGTAATAATAATGATGATAATAATGGTAATAATAGTAATGATAATATAATAATATTATTATTGGTAATGATAATAATAATAGTAATAGCAATAATATTAATAAATAATAATAATAATAATAACAATAATAATAATATCTATAATAATAAGAATCGTAACAACAACAATAATATCATTTATAAATCTAACAGCAGCAACAATAACAACAACAAAGAGAACGACAACAACAATAACAATAACAAAAAGAACAAGAACAACAATAATGATAACAATGGTCTTTGGATCTCACGCCGCAGTGACAGCAAGCGAGACAGTATTTGTTGCCGTTGTATTTTATCATTGTTATAATTTTCGTTTCAACTATCATTACGAGTGGGCGAGAAACCTACGATGCACCATCTAAAGCTGGCCTGAATAAGAAATCCAGTTTTACTTCGAAGCTGTTGTCCACATATCAGTAAATCTCGTTTGTGCATTATGAATGTCTCTAGTACAGTATTAGCTAGTAACACTTCATTATTACTAGTGTTATTATCCTTATTTTTGCTTCTTTTAATAGTAATAGTATCACTGAACGATATATATTTTGGAGTCGTTATATTATTATTATTATTATTATTATTATTAATAATATTATTGTTATTACTATTATTATTATTATCATTAATACTGTTGTTTTCCTTTTG